>NC_135498.1:18026990-18241214 GCF_052857255.1 Amblyomma americanum | reverse complement strand
CTTGACTAATTCGGCAACATTTGAAATCTCTTCACTGGCGGCGACTGCGAACAAAAATTGCCAACGTTCGCAGCAGTAGCGCCACTAACTCGCACCACCGGAGCAGCGGGCACCGTACAGTGGGTGTTCATTCGTTCCTACGGTGACGACGAGATGGCACTACCCATTGCAGTGCTATGACATTTCTGGCAGTTTTCTTGTTTCAAAGCGGAAGCCTTACTGGCCGCGAACTTGAGATTTCGCCGTGGCCGCACTCCGAGGAGGCACATGACGTCACAACACGCGCCTCGCCGCGCATATATATATATATATATATATATATATATATATATATATATATATATATATATATATATATATATATATATATATATATATATATATATATATATATATATATATATATAGTCCCTAGTCACAATTGCGCATGCGCCCCTAGTAGCACCGAGCCACAGGTGTTCCGCCGCGGCGCAGCGCCACGCCTTTCCTCAAAATGCAACTTTCAATTTTCAGTTTTCTCTTTATTCTTTCCCTCCCCCCTTTCTCCCTTCCGTTACCGATGACTCGGCACATTTTCTGTGATCCACTTGGCGACCAATTACTCAGCACTTTTTGGGACCCATTTGTGTCCATGGCTTATGATCATGACTCATGACTTTGATGATCATTCCTTCCTGAGACAATAACTCTGGTCATGACCACATTGATTATGATTCCGGTCATGGCTCATTTACAATGACTAAGATGACCATGACAATGATCTGCAGATTTAATCATGACTACTATACACTAGCTGATGATGTCATATCGTGAGAACATACTTAATAATTATAATTGGTTTTGGAGGGAAAGGAAATGGCGGTCTCTGTGTAATATATCGTTGGACACCTGAACCGCGCCGTAAGGGAAGGGTAAAGGAGGGAATGAAAGAAGAAAGGAAGAGAGAGGTGCCGTAGTGGAGGGCTCCGGAATAATTTCGGCCACCTGGAGATCTTTAACGTGCACTGACATCTCACAGCACACGGGCGCCTTAGCGTTTTTCCTCCATAAAAACGCAGCCGCCGCGGTCGGGTTCGAACCCGGGAACTCCGGATCAGTAGTCGAGCGCCATAACCACTGAGCCACCGCGGCGGGGCGTGAGAACATACTTCGTTTCCGCTTTCTGCGTCCACTTTTTGCGGACACGTCAGCTGCCGACATAGCCTAGTAATGTTTTGGCATTAATAAGTAATTCTAACGTTTACGCGTTATATTCTTCGTTAGCACTTCTGTAAGTATCTCCCCTATCGGAAGTTTGGATGCGACAGTTTTAATTTCGCAGTCCAATTGTGCGACTGCAATTGTGCAGCCACTGCAATGCTATTCTGCCGGATGTCGGCGTATTGATAGGACATGAAGGCAACTCCGTCAAATATTTCATTATGTTTATGATATTATTGACAAACATGGTAAAGCAGCAGTGAACTCCACTAGCTGCGGGAAATTTCTAGCCTAAATCACTAACATCCTTAATCGAGTCCGAAATAATAGTGACGGTCTAAATTGAAGTGGGTATAAATTGTTCACTGTTCCTAAAAGCGCCACCACTCGCCTCCATCGAAACGCGGCCACCGCGGACGTGTTCGAGCCCGAGTACACCGGCTCGGCTACTGATCCGGAGTACCCGGGTTCGAACCCGACCGCGGCTGCGTTTCGATGGAGGCGAAACGCTAAGCGCCCGAGTGCTCTGCAATGTCAGCGCACGTTAAAGATCCTCAGGTGGTCGAAATTATTCCGGAGCCCACCACTACGGCACCTCTTTCTTCCTTTCTTCTTTCACTACCTCCTTTATCCCTTCCATTACGGCGCGGTTCAGGTGTCCAACGATATGTGATACTGCGCCATTTTCCTTTCCCCAAAAACCAATTATTATTACTATTATTGGGGAAAGAAAATGGAGCAGTATCTCACATTCGGCAGACACCTGAACCGCGCCGTAAGGGAACTGATAAAGGAGGGACTGAGAGAAGAAAGGAAGAAAGAGGTGCCATAGTGTGTGTGTGGGGGGGAGGGGGGGGGGGGCTGCGGTATAATTTCGACCACCTGGGGATCTTTAGCGTGCACTGACATTGCACAGCACACGGGCGCCTTTGCGTTTCGCCTCTATCGAAACGCGGCCGCCGCGATCGGGTTCGAACTCGGGTACACCGGATCAGTAGCCGAGCGCCATACTCCCATGTCCTACCTTCCCACACCCTCCATCCCCTACCACTACAAGTCATAGTGGGAGACTCTCCTGGCCTGCTGACCAGCGCCGGATAATTACCGACGCCCTGAAGCGGATAGCCCTCCAAGGGCTGTCCTTTGCCCTGTAAGGGCAGCCTCCTAAGGGTTGCCTCGTGCCACGTTAGGGGGTTTTCCCCCCTCTGTATTTGGCAATAAATGTTTCCACCACCACCACCATAAGCACTGAGCATCCGCGGCGGGTTATGTTTTACGGACACATTTTGTGGGCACCTTTTCGCCGACATGACATAGCCTAGTAATGCTTTCGCATTAAGAATGAAACGTAACGTACTATGACCTATGAATCTCATTACTCGTAGTCATAGTCATGACTCAGTCATTCTGCAACGTAACATGACCCAGCACTTTACGAGTAACGTAATGTATAGTGTTTGGAGTGTGCAAATTATGGGTATTCATAGCCATGACACTCAATCATTCTGCAACGTAGTGTCACTCAACACCTCACAGGTAGCGTAATCGTGACGCATGACTCAGCAGTCCTTCTGCAATGTATCATGACTCAGTGCTTTAAAATAACCATGTAAGGAGATCCCAAAGTGAACAAGGGAGGGACTGCCTCAGGCTGCTCGTCAACGTTTCTTGACAATAGGACTTGTATTTGCCTAGGCAAAGCGTTCATCATTCGCGGGGTTTAAATAGGGTCTTCGGCGGGTAAATATGGTCCTCGGATTATACACGTATTTAAATCACGCCAATTTTGAGCGCTTTTCCGTGACGAAGGCAAGTCATCTTGTCGAAACGTTGGCAAGCTGCCTGGGGCTTTGCCCACCTTCTAACTCTATAACGTAAGGCGTATAGACTTCGCACGAAATATGTATAGACCTCATGCCACGTAGTCATGGTCACGACTGAGTAATGCGCCTCATTCTCATATGTAAGCAGCCTGAAGTGAACAAAAATAAGAAACAATTTGGATGGTTACGAGTTCACATTGTTTGTCCATAGATTCGTAAGAACTACCGGCAGTTTGGATGTGACAGTTTTAATTTCGCAGTCCAATTGCGCAGCCACTGTGCAATGCTTTTCTGCTGGATGCCGGCATGTGGATTGGACATGAAGGCAACGCCGTCAAAATATTTCATTATATTCAGGATATTATTGCCATACATGGTAAAACAACAGTGAACTCCAGGAGCTGCGGGAGACTTCTAACCTAAATAACTAGCATCCTTAATCGAGGGTGAAAAAATAGTGGCGGTCTAAATTGAAGTGGGTATAATTGGTTCACTGCTCCTAAAAGCGCCGCCACTCGCCTCCATCTAAACGCGCCCGCCGCGCTCGGGTTCGATCCCGGGAACACCGGCTCGGCTACTGATCCGGAGTACCCGGGTTCGAACCCGACCGCGGCTGCGTTTCGATGGAGGCGAAACGCTAAGGCGCCCGAGTGCTCTGCAATGTAAGTGCACGTTAAAGATCCCCAGGTGGTCAAAATTATTCCGGAGCCCTCCACTACGGCACCTCTTTCTTTCTTGCTTCTATTAGTCCCTGCTTTATCCCTTCTCTTACGGCGCGGCCCCCGCCGCAGTGGCTCAGTGGTTAGGGTGCTCGACTACTGATCCGGAGTTCCCAGGTTCGAACCCGACCGCGGCGGCTGCGTTTTTATGGAGGAAAAACGCTAAGGCGCCCGTGTGCTGTGCGATGTCAGTGCACGTTAAAGATCCCCAGGTGGTCAAAATTATTCCGGAGCCCTCCACTACGGCACTTCTTTCTTTCTTGCTTCTATTAGTCCCTGCTTTATCCCCTCTCTTACGGCGCGGCCCCCGCCGCAGTGGCTCAGTGGTGAGGGTGCTCGACTACTGATCCGGAGTTCCCAGGTTTGAACCCGACCGCGGCGGCTGCGTTTTTATGGAGGAAAAACGCTAAGGCGCCCGTGTGCTGTGCGATGTCAGTGCACGTTAAAGATCCCCAGGTGGTCAAAATTATTCCGGAGCCCTCCACTACGGCACTTCTTTCTTTCTTGCTTCTATTAGTCCCTGCTTTATCCCCTCTCTTACGGCGCGGCCCCCGCCGCAGTGGCTCAGTGGTGAGGGTGCTCGACTACTGATCCGGAGTTCCCAGGTTTGAACCCGACCGCGGCGGCTGCGTTTTTATGGAGGAAAAACGCTAAGGCGCCCGTGTGCTGTGCGATGTCAGTGCACGTTAAAGATCCCCAGGTGGTCAAAATTATTCCGGAGCCCTCCACTACGGCACATCTTTCTTTCTTGCTTCTATTAGTCCCTGCTTTATCCCTTCTCTTATGGCGCGGCCCCCGCCGCAGTGGCTCAGTGGTTAGGGTGCTCGACTACTGATCCGGAGTTCCCAGGTTCGAACCCGACCGCGGCGGCTGCGTTTTTATGGAGGAAAAACGCTAAGGCGCCCGTGTGCTGTGCGATGTCAGTGCACGTTAAAGATCCCCAGGTGGTCAAAATTATTCCGGAGCCCTCCACTACGGCACTTCTTTCTTTCTTGCTTCTATTAGTCCCTGCTTTATCCCCTCTCTTACGGCGCGGCCCCCGCCGCAGTGGCTCAGTGGTGAGGGTGCTCGACTACTGATCCGGAGTTCCCAGGTTTGAACCCGACCGCGGCGGCTGCGTTTTTATGGAGGAAAAACGCTAAGGCGCCCGTGTGCTGTGCGATGTCAGTGCACGTTAAAGATCCCCAGGTGGTCAAAATTATTCCGGAGCCCTCCACTACGGCACTTCTTTCTTTCTTGCTTCTATTAGTCCCTGCTTTATCCCCTCTCTTACGGCGCGGCCCCCGCCGCAGTGGCTCAGTGGTGAGGGTGCTCGACTACTGATCCGGAGTTCCCAGGTTTGAACCCGACCGCGGCGGCTGCGTTTTTATGGAGGAAAAACGCTAAGGCGCCCGTGTGCTGTGCGATGTCAGTGCACGTTAAAGATCCCCAGGTGGTCAAAATTATTCCGGAGCCCTCCACTACGGCACATCTTTCTTTCTTGATTCTATTAGTCCCTGCTTTATCCCTTCTCTTACGGCGCGGCCCCCGCCGCAGTGGCTCAGTGGTTAGGGTGCTCGACTACTGATCCGGAGTTCCCAGGTTCGAACCCGACCGCGGCGGCTGCGTTTTTATGGAGGAAAAACGCTAAGGCGCCCGTGTGCTGTGCGATGTCAGTGCACGTTAAAGATCCCCAGGTGGTCAAAATTATTCCGGAGCCCTCCACTACGGCACTTCTTTCTTTCTTGCTTCTATTAGTCCCTGCTTTATCCCCTCTCTTACGGCGCGGCCCCCGCCGCAGTGGCTCAGTGGTGAGGGTGCTCGACTACTGATCCGGAGTTCCCAGGTTTGAACCCGACCGCGGCGGCTGCGTTTTTATGGAGGAAAAACGCTAAGGCGCCCGTGTGCTGTGCGATGTCAGTGCACGTTAAAGATCCCCAGGTGGTCAAAATTATTCCGGAGCCCTCCACTACGGCACCTCTTTCTTCCTTTCTTCTTTCACTCCCTCCTTTATCCCTTCCCTTACGTCGCGGTTCAGGTGTCCAACGATATATGAGACAGATACTGCGCCATTTCCTTTCCCCCCCAAAACCAATTATTATTATTATTACGGCGCGGCTCAGGTGTCCGCCGATATGTGATACTGCGCCATTTCCTTTCCCCAAAAACCAATTTTCAATGTTCCAATTTCCCTCACCTCTTTCATTTCATTAATCCATTCTGCCTGCTATCCTTTATTTCCGCTGCCTCAGCTCAGGTGCCTTCGTAGTGATGGCAGATGCCGGGCATAGCAAAAATCTTTTCCTTCCTTCTGATTTATATATTTATTTTCTATTTTTTTTATTAAACACTAATACAACTACTACTACTCTGCTTAAGAGCGCAAATGCGACGAAAGCCTTTCCCTGTCCTATTTCTCCCTTCATTTTTCATTTTTTGTTGTTTTCTGCAATGTTTGTTTTTATAATTGCTTTATTTATTTTTCCTTTTCGTCTTTATTTCAATTTCTGGTTTCTTTTTTTCATTACATATACGTTCCTTAAGAACTGTTGCTCAATCAGCTTTTACAATTTCGTTTCATTTACCACACAACTTATGACTGACAGTTCGTGCGGACAACTTCCGCCTACAACTTCCGTCTACTGCTTCTGTCCACGCCACTCATGAGCCAAGAAAGTCTGTCGCCATAATAAATGATCAGCAGCATGACCAAAAGTTTATATAAAACCTTGCGAGCTTGTTCTGAAACAAAAGCGATAATCAAAAGTTAAGCGTCACGTTAAGCGTCACAGAGGAGATCATGCGAAGCATGACGAGTGCGAAAGACCGAGAAACGGCTTGTGAATGGGAACGTGTAGTACACCTCTACCAGAGTCTGTAGCCTTTTCTCTCTTTGCTTTTTAACACTTTTCTTTCGCCAGCTTCACCTCTGCGAGAACGAGTTTCCGAAACGCTTTTTTTTTTCGCCGACATCATTCGCTGTCTGTCCATTCCGATCGGGGCGAGGAGAACGTGAAGAATCCCCCCGCGAAAACTGCGAAACCCATTCGTTCGGTAATCGACCGAGGCGCAGGCACCACACCCTAGTGAGAGTCGTCGGACTACTTAACGCCCGATTCGGGGGAAAATCAATGGCAGCGCGGCGGAAGACCCCCTGGCCTTGCTCTCAAAAACGAGAAAGAAATACAGAAAGGGAATTACGCGGATACGCGCTCTCGATCTCACGACCACTTGGATGGTGTGAATGAAAGCGCTCTGGCCAAGGTGGCGCAGCGCACGTGAATGGGAGAAAGAAAAAAAAAACGAGGAGATAAAAAAGAGAGTGAAAAGAGAAACGTGCCGGTCGGGGGGCCTCCTGAATGACCGTAGGGCGCTCGCGAAAAGCCGCCGCATCCGGCGTTGTCATCCATCAGAGAACGGCCAGTCCTGGACTTGGTCGCCGTCGTCGTATACATATATGGTTGGTACACACGGTCGCCGTCGGAGATTGCAGGGAAGAAGGGGGGCGGGGGGGGGGGGGGGAGACCCCCCGTCGGGTCCCGGATTGGGGCCTCACGCTGCGCACCGCCGTGTGTCGCCGAAAAGGATGCAGCTGCTGCGCCCAGCGACGCGATCGAGCGCAGTGTCAAAGGTCGCCCGTGCCGCCGACGCGGCAGCACTATCATGGCGCACCGATGATCGGGCCCAAGCGCGCGCGCGCACCACGATGACGGGCCCTCCTCCTGAGGACGTCGTCTTCGTGTAGTCGTCGCCACCACACCGCCTCTGTGGCGTGCGTACACGCGTACTGTACGCACGTACACGCCTTCTTTCGTGGCGGGACCCCCGCCGACTTCGAGCCGGCCCGGCCGTCGATCGTCCCCCGCCGCCTGCAGCGCCTGGGCAGCCGCGGCCGACGAAGACCCACCCGTCAACGTCTCGCGCCGCCGCGGTCGACCCGCTGGTACGGTGCGTGTGCGCGCCCATTAACGGAAGTGGGGAGAAGGGAGACCTTCGAGAAGACTTCGCTTGGAGCACGGGGATACGTTTCGAGTATCTACCCCACCCCCACCCACCTTTTCTTTTTCTTTGTTTTATATTTTTGGCTCTTTCGATGCCATCTTGTGGACAGCGAAATGCCGCGGAGGTGTAGCATACTAAGCAGAGAACAAGACAATATTTTGTTGTATGCGGCTGTCTGCTAACCGGGTACGTTGTGCGCAAATTTCCCGTCGCTTGAACATTTCTCCAACGTGAAAGCTTATTGCGTTCGGATGATACGCGGATAGAAATTACGCAACGTCGTTTTTTTTTTTCCTACGCTATGCGTACTAACCGCAAAAAAAAAAAAAAGTTTTCCTTTTTTTTGCAGGAAAACTTCTTTTTTTCGGTTAGTCCTTTTTTTTTTTTTGCAGATCCGCCGCGGTGGCTCAGTGGTTAGGGCGCTCGACTACAGATCCGGAGTTCCCGGATTCGAACTCGACCGCGGCGGCTGCGTTTTTATGGAGGAAAAACGCTAAGGCGCCCGCGTGCTGTGCGATGTCAGTGCACGTTAAAGATCCCCAGGTGGTCGAAATTAATCCGGAGCCCTCCACTACGGCACCTCTTCCTTTCTTCGTTCACTCCCTCCTTAATCCCTTCCCTTACGGCGCGGTTCAGGTGTCCAACGATATATGAGACCGATACTGCGCCATTTCCTTTCCCCCAAAACCAATTATTATTTTTATTATTATTTTGCAGAAATTATCTGCAAAGGGAGTCGGCAAAACAGATACTCTTCTGAGAAATGAGAAAAAGAGAAAGAGAACTGGAATTATGTTCGCAAGAAATAAAGAACTTCGAGAGCTACAAGGCCATACTGAAACGACTCTTCGACATCGGGAGGCACGCAAGCAATTGCATCCGCCACGGTGGCTGTGTGGCTGCCGATTCCGCAGTAGCGGGATCGAATCCTGGCCGTATTTCAATGGAGGCGAAATGCAAAGACGCCCGATGCTGTGCGAGGTCGGTGCATGTTACAGAACTCCAGATGATCTAAAATAATCCGGAGCCCTTCACTACGGCGTCCGTCATAGCCCACCTGTCGCTTTGGAACGTTAAGCCCTACATACCACATACCATTACCGCTGCCAGCGTCATGAGCCTCCGGGACATGAACGTTTGAGTGCAGTGGGGCCGTGCAGGGGCCCAAGGACCTGCGCTTCCTAAACTCCCCTGTGTGTAATAAAGTTTCCACCACCACCACCATTACCGCAAGCAATTGGGGCTTGCTGTCGTAGAAATCCGCAAGCCAAGAGCCAAGACAAGCCAAGGCAGAGAAGAAGAGAAAGAAAATGAGACGAAAGTAGTCAGCGAAGAAAGAGAAGAAGAAACCAAGAAGGAGACAGGAGCCAAGCTAAGAGACAGAAGAGAGAAAAGAAGGAAGGAGAGGAACATGAAGAGGAAAGAAGACAAACCAAGCAGAGAGAGAGAAGGAGAGGAACTTCTCTCTCTCTTCTCTTTTCTCATATTTGTTCTTGGCGGACGGAAGCCAAGTCAAACCAAGAGAGAGCTAAGCCGAGAAAGGAGAGAGGGGAAAAATACGAGGTAAAAGAATAAGCAAGAAAAGAGGAGAAGTGATGAAGACAGCAGCCGGGAGAGTGAAGAAGACGAGGAAGAGTAAGAACAAGATAAAGAAGAACAGGAGAGGAAGAAGATGAAAGAAAGAAGGAAAAATGAGGAGGAGAAGAAGAGAGAAAGAAGAGCAACAAAGGAAGAAAATAAAGGTACATCACTGCTTTTGCCGAATGTTTTAACCAGTTAGCTAGTGTTTTTCTTCGTTTCTCTTTCTTTCCTTCTTAATTTCTCCCTTTCTATCTTCCTCCTTCATTCTTCTCTTTCCTTCCCTCTTACTTTAATCCCTCTTCGTGCCTCCCTTCCTTAATTCGCTCTTCATCTATCCCTTTCTTTCTTACTCTCTTTGCGTTTCTTCATTCTCTCGTTTCTCTGCGACCAGCGCCCTCCTCGGCGGCATCTTCAATCAGCCGGCGAGTGGTGATCGCCTCATCCGCATTCCGACCTCCCTTTCAACCCTGCGTGCTCCACTGGCGTGCATCACTTGGAGCGGAGTGCGCGTTCTCCGCCGCCGGCACAGCGCAAGGCCCGCGAGCGTGCAAGTGTGTTGCCGCCCATCGATGGCACGCATACCGCCACACGAGGGGACGATCCCTGGTCTTGCATGCGAGCGCCACAAGGTCATCTCAAGGGCCCCACGGACGTGTTTTATCGCGGCGTTGTTACTCATCCTGGTTGACAAGACTCTTGTTCCGAGGGCCTATATTGGGGCTCGCTACAGCCATCGGGAGTCTGCTGCCAGAGCAGTATATACCCACCCGCCTGTACTATCTGCCGCCTGCCTCTATACCGGCGTGTTTGCCGTTCGTGTTTCAGGTGGTTATACAATGCGATGCGCACCTATGGCTGTAAGCAGAAGTATAAACAACGGTAAAACGGACAGTTGAGCTAGTCGGTTGTTAGCAGCGCTTGTCCTTGCTTCTTCGACCCTTGTCACGGCGCTGCGTTTGTAGTCGAGTATAGAAAAATCACGCGCTTTGTGAGGATGAATCTAATGCATATCAGATTGAAGTTCCGTTTCCGAAAATTGGAGGGGACATTTAAACTCCGCCTTAACACCATAGTGTATTGGGTTCACTCCTATATATGCAGAAGGTCATTCTCAACTTTACATTCATGTATCCCTGGGACCCTAATACCCCTCCTGGCGCAGTGGTGCAGCGGTTAAGCGACGCCCCACTGCCCTGCGATGGCAGGTGCTCCCAGCGGTGGGCCTTGTGCGGCCCTGGTTGCTCTTCCCGAGCGACCAATCATTCATTTAACTGCCACGGTGGGCAGTGTGCCCACTATGCAGTGGACAGGTTGTGACGACGCTGAAATGTCACGTGACCTAGGCGTCCCACCTGCCTCCTAGGTTGCTCTCTGGGCACCCCCTGCCAGAGCCATGCTCGTGATTTTTTGTTCACAACGCCGACACCGGCGTTTTTGGACAACGGGGCCTTTAACGCTATCGCGGTAAAATACAAGCGTTAGCGGAGAAGTTATGCATAAATGAACGAGATATTGTGCGCGTAAACTACTGGCGCGTAAGCGCACCAAAATCGTGGAATAATGATAACATTACAGCAATCCTTTAGAAGGGAGAATCTAAAAATTTCAGAAATTAAACAAACCGATTAGCTCACCGTCCGTAATTAAAAAGGTATTTACCAAGGTAATGTCTAATAGAATCAGACCAAGCATGGACTTCAATCAAACAGAGGGGCAGCCTGGTTCTCAGCAAAGGAACTCGACAATAGACCATACTCGCAAGAACAGTCAGGATATAGAGAAATGTACAGAATATAACCAGCCGTCATATATGGCCCTCAGATATAAGAAATAGCGTCTTATTCGGTCTAAACATCTGCAGCTACGCAGGCGCTGCGTAACCATCCATAGTGTGGAAGTGTCACATTTAAAGGTGACAGAAAATATCTATATTGACTTCACAGCAAGGAAAGCCAGTCACAGGAACAGTCACCAAATACCAATCCCGAGCGGTGTCATGCAAGCTCGTGACACAATCTCTGTGGTGCCATTCACCGGGTGTTTACAAGAGACGTTCGAAGGGATCGATTTGGAAGGAATGACCTTCTGCATATATGGGAATTAACCCATTACGGTATCGCGTCATACCCTTAAGGTGGAGCTTTAAATGTCCCCTCCAATTGTAATTTTATTTTTTTTGCGCTAGCATTTAAAGTGGTTACGCAATCGTCAATTAAATGCAGCACAAAATTCAGGCTTCTCCTCATGGCACTAAGTTGTACGGAGAAGCCCAGTCATACCGTCCTCCATGGAAGTGAAAACGAAAATTTTGAGTAAAAGAAAGGCGCAGTAACTGTATCACTATCCGGTGGACACTAAACATGCCGTGACAGAAAGGATGAAAGAGGGAATGAAAGAAGAAAGAGAGAAAGAAGGTGCCATAGGGGAAAGCTCCGAAATAATTTCGGCCAAATGGGGATCGGCATACACTCACTTCGCACAGCACACGGGCAGATTTCAGACTTCCGCTCCTTCCGCCAGCGCCCTGCCCTACCTAGATGGATGCCGCGAAGCAATACATTGTGAGCTTTACCTTTGGTGGCGTTTGTTTTCTTTTTTCGAGCAAGTACGTCTGAGTCGGATATCTACCACGACCGGGGATGAAGCCAACATGCTGCCCCCACCCACCAAAGGCACTGTGCTATGTGGAGAAGCCTGAACGTCGTCGCAGCTTTAATAGGGTTTTACTTCATCATTTCAAATTATAGAGCAAAAAAATGACATGCTTTACCTGCGAGCTTTACGCAATCGATACCGTTCAGCTTGTCGAATTCTAAAACCTGTTCTGTTGCTCTTTGAAACGGCCGCGCTATATTAAAACGGTCTTCATTGCAGCGCCCCAGTGCCGGTAGAGAAGCCCCCTGAAAGTAACAGTCAATTGACCTTGAGAAGAGCACTGGAGAGAGAACAGCACCAAATTTTTTTCATTTTAGAATCGGAAATACGAAAATCCCGTAAACAGAGTAACAGTGGCGCTTGTTCATGGCGACTGCCGCGTTCACCGCCTGGTAAATGAGAACCTTATCCAGGAGGGCCAAGTAGTGGGCGCACAGGCGTATGTGCCCTGCGGGTCATGAGAGCCTATAGCGAGCCTCGGAGTAGGCGTTTTCGCTGGACTGGGACCTCTGTACACGTATCGCCGCCACTTTTATTGGTAACAGCCAGTTGCTAGCTCTTCAGTCAGAGGAGTCGGTGGTCGTACCAAGCATCGATAGAATGCGTGATCTTATGGTGGTGGTGGTAGTGGATTTTTATTAAAATAATAGTAAAAAGGAAGGAAACTGTTGTGTATGTATAGCGGCGCTACCCATCATTCATCTCATCTGTATATAAGCGACATTCATCGGAATATTTTCGCTCTCAGCGCAACACGAACGGGACACAAGACGAAGGACTAGCACAAACAGCGCCTGTTTGTGCTAGTCCTTCGTCTTGTGTCCCGTTCGTGTTGCGCTGAGAGCGAAAATGAACACTTACCAACTCGTCCAAATTTCCGCCTTGCTGAAAGTCATCGGAATAAAGGGGCGTTCCCGATACACCGTCGATGTAATCTCGCCTGGTCCCTCGGCGCTTCGCGCCACCACATACTAGCGCAGTCGACAGGATAGCAAAGAAGCGTTTGGCTGACTAGGTTTTTCTGCTACGATTTTTGCTAGCCCCGGCATCTACCATCGATACTGAAGCACCTGAGCTGAGGCAGCGGAAATAAAGGATTGCAGGCAGAATGGCGAAATTAAATGAAGGAGGTGAGGGAACAGGAAGAGAGGATAGGGGGAGAAGTAATATATACAAACTATTTACATAACAAGAAATGTGTCCAGGTTGTGCGCGTGATTAGTTCACGTGGCATAAAAAATGCGCGCCAGCTGTGTGAAGAGGAAAGACGTAGTAGGACTTGGTCACTTGGGCTCGACTGCGCACAGCGTTGCTTGAAGGAGAAGGAGGAGGTTTTGAGGAGAGGAACTGTGCATTGCAGTATACTCGTCCGGCAGTGCAAAACGCTCCCTCACTGAATTCTATATATGCTACACATGCATAGATGGAGAGGGTGTGCCTGATAGAAGAAAAAGATAGTGCACAGACCTGCGATTGGTGACGTGACATCCACCACCACTTCGACGTGCGTATAATGCGTATAAGGAAGGAGAGAAAGGAGATCCAAGAATAAATTGAGGAGAGGCGCGTGCCGCCGCTAAGAAGAATGCTTGGTATTTACCTGCTGCCTTCGAGTCCATCAGGTTAAAAGTTGATTCTTGAGACCTGTATCTATCCGCCGCGGTGGCTCAGTGGTTAGGGCGCTCGACTACTGATCCGGAGTTCCCGGGTTCGAACCCGACCGCGGCGGCTGCGTTTTTATGGAGGAAAAACGCTAAGGCGCCCGTGTGCTGTGCGATGTCAGTGCACGTTAAATATCCCCAGGTGGTCAAAATTATTCCGGAGCCCTCCACTACGGCACCTCCTTCTTCCTTTCTTCTTTCACTCCCTCCCTTATCCCTTCCCTTACGGCGCGGTTCAGGTGTCCAACGATATATGAGACAGATACTGCGCCATTTCCTTTCCCAAAAAAACCAATTATTATTATTATTATTAGACCTGTATCTTGGAGGAAGGCGAGCAGATGCTTGAATGCCTTGGCGGAGGCCGAAGCACCGGAAGTCTGCTTTCAGTGCCGCTCTTTCTGCTTTGTAGGTGAGGCACTGAGAGATGAGGTGCGCCAAGGCCTCCTCTGGGAGTCCGCAGCGTGGACAGTCGGCCGGGAGGTAGACGCCATGGCGGTAAAGGCAGGAGCCTATACTGGAGCATCGCACTTTTAGTCTGGACAGGGGGGACTTCTGACGTGTCAGTTCCTTCACCGGAAGCAGCCGTGGGGGTGTACAACCGGATACTCTGACATATAGGTGACGCTAACCTGAGTTACCTCTTACGTATTTTCCTATAGCTTGGTCAGCATGAATTAAAAGCTAGGGTAATGGGGTGACAAAAACTGATATGTTCCCACGTATCTGCATGTGGCGTGCACGAATTCTTTGCCAAAAACACGCACGGCGCAAGCTTCTCTGGAGCAAAGGTTTGTGGTAAGAGCAGTGTCGCTCCATCGCACGCTCTAGTGCTCCGATTCTCGGAAGAGTGCAAGAGAGGGGAAGCGCTCTTCACCCTTCGAAACTCCGTAGCCAATACAACGCCACAGCCTACCAGCGACCGACAGACTTTGAAAGGCGCCGAGAGAAGTGGAACATAAGGGAGGAGGCCATGGCGTTACGAGGAGGGGTCAGAGAGAATACAAGACGGCGAGGATAACCACGAGTTAGTGAGCATGTTTGTACCTGTGGACTCATTGACGAGGAGGTGGGCATCGGTGAACCGCTGTGAGAGCGTGACCCGGTTGCAAGGCGGTCTCTCTCGTTCACCGCAAAGGACCGTCGCTGTCTGACACCTAAACAGGGGGTACATTGATAAGGAAACTATGGACGGTAATTTGTGTTCGTATTAAACACAGTTGCCCTTTATTCTTACTTCGAGAAAAACTTCCAATATGATTCCTTCTTTGCTTATTTAATCAACCACTAGTTACTCCACACCAGACAAGGCCCGTTGCATGGTCCAGAGAATGCTCGTGCATCTGACGTATAGCGGTCCGCCTATTTTCTGTAGAAACCACACGCTCACGCGAACGAGAAAAAATAAGTAATTTGCTTCGGGAGCCACGTGAAAACGCTGCCGCATCACGTTCGCCTCCTTCTCCTCTTGCTCCGAAGGAGGGGTGGGGGGAGTTTCTCCTCAACGGCCTCGCACAAGAATGCACCCGGCCCTCGACCGCCTCATGCAGTTGGCTGTCATGCAAGGCGCCGCTCTGTCTGCGGTCCGAAATCCGCCTCCGCTTTCCCTGCTACGCAACAACAGCGACCGAGATGCATCGCCTCCGACCGTTCGCTTTTAACGGCCCCGCCGTCTACAACAAGGAGAGCCCCTCCTCCGCTGGACGCCGAAGTCGCGCCTTGTTTCGCCGCCTGAAGGACGAGCGCAGAGGCGCCGCTCGCCGCGCTGTCCGTTCCCTTCGCCCTCGGCTTCCCCCCGCCCCCCCTTTTGTACTACGGCTCTGGCGTAAAGACGGCCAGCGCGTCGTAATAACCTCTCAGAACGCTGTGGCCGACTCCGGGAACTGTAGTCAATAGGTGTACGTTATACGTATCCGTCACGTGGCCACTTGGCAACCCGTATGAAAATGAATTTTGCCTTTCCACTTCCTTTGTTCTCCCTTTTTGTTTCCTGGATAGACTTTCTATGTACCTTTTCTTTCTTCTGCCCAAAAGAAGTTCACTTTGAGATGACTGTTTGTTCTTCATTTCTTCTCACAAAAGGAAGCCCACTTCCAGCTGACTGTTAATGTTGTCCTTTCTTCTGGCAGAAGGAAGCTGAGTTTGAACACACTTTGTTCTGGTATATTTGAAGAAAAGCTGCATTTGTCTTCCTTTGTTCTTAAGTGGAGGGCGATAAGTAAATAGCTAGAGTCAGTGGACGCTTTTTTTTTCGAATAGTTCTAGAGATAGCGGGTTGATAAAGCATTCATCAAGATCATCAAGGCTGATCCACACAAAAGTGATAAGGTTATACAATGCCAGGACTAAGCAGTTCCAAAAATCTTCTTTTTCCCATGCACAATCGAACAATGGAATCGCCTGCCTGCTTCGGTTGTTGAATGTACTAACATTAATACCTTTGAGCGTTCTTTGCAACCTTACCTTTTGTAACCCTCTCCTGCCTGGGCAGCACTGCTGCCTGCAGTATTTGGAATAAATGAATAAATAAATAAATTCAGGTGGGCTGAAAGCACACGTTATTGCAGTGATATGCAGACTTACGATAAGTATGTCACATGGTTACGTTAACCAGCTTCCCCTGCTTAGAGGAGAGAGAAGTTTTGCGTAAAGAAAGCATGCGGAACCCAGATTTTTTTTTTTCGGCGTAAATAGTCCAAGAAATACGTGGTTGAAATGGTACCGCGGCCCTCCCCAAATGGCCCCCTCCAAGTCTGACCCATCAATACACCCCTGACAAGAGTACCTGTTCGACGCTGTCTTTAGCAGGGCCTGTGAGGGAGAAGTCCTTATTGCACGCCGTAAGTCATATACTGCACGCAACATGACTAACCGTTAAGTGCTCGCAGACGTGCGATCGTTCACGCATAATCGTTCTCTTTTTCACTCGACACGTATACGTAACCGTTTGCTCTCCCAACGCATTTCAGGGAAGAAAGACGTCTGCATCTCGAAAAGCAGGCTTTATTTTAGCTACATACCGGTGAGGGACAGAACGTTCGACAAGTCACTCATAAACGGGACGAGTAGCCGACCTCAGCATTCAGGGAACACAATACAGCTGTCAAGAGCGGCTTGGCGACCAGCATCCTAGGTCACACTGTTGCTGCCGATTATGCATGTAACAAGAATGGGCGCACTGTTCTCGCTGCAGAATCGCTATTTTATGTGCGTCCCAATGGAAATACCGATAATAGCTTCGCTGCATGTTGCTTTGTATCTGTTGCTGTGCAGTGTCCCACACTCTGTACGACACCAAACTTTCCGCGCTCTGTAAAGAATCTATAGTGTCAGTGGTCTTTCGCACAAGAAACGTTCTTCCCAGCAGAACTTTCAGTCCTCGCTAGCAAATTCGGTGGAAATCCACCTGAGGTATATCATATGCGCCATGCTAAGTGTCACTGTGCTGTCACGTGATAGTGCTAACCCGTCGCCGTTCGGCTGCTGAGTCCATGGTAGAGCGTGGATCGGATAACGGCCGCGGCGACCGAATTTCGATGGGGCTGAAATGCAAAAGCACCCACCACTATGCCATGCGATAGATATATAGATAATTAAGAGAGGGGGGGGGAGGCAGGGAGGTTAACCAGAAAGGCTTCCGGTTGGCTACCTCGCAACCATGCGATGTCAGTGCACGCTAAAGAACCCCAGGTAGAACTTCGGGACGTTATATAAGTCACACCGCACTTAAGCCACTTGAGCCTAGAGCCTGCGGAATGCGCGGATGCGTTCAGTGCTGAGAGACCGTGCAGGAGGACAGACATGTCGTCGCGGTTGTCATCGTCTGCGTCACGCAAGGCGCCCGAACCCGCGCTGCCTCCGCGGTCGGCGCCGACGACGAGCTCATTCGTCGCCGCCCCCGGCGCCAGTGTCGGACGGCGGCCCGACGCCACCTCGCCTGATGAAGTTCGCGGCCCGCGTGATTTACGCCGCGAAGCGCATACTTGGCGCCTTTTATGAAGGGTCCTCACCTCTTCTTCGGCGCCGATTTCATCCGCGGTTCTCGGAACGGGCCACAAGACGAGTTCCGGCTCGCGGACGCCGCTGCAATCGAACGGCGTCCTGCGCGGTGCGAGGAGGGACAAACGCTCTCTCTCCTCGGCCGAGAAACGGGCCGGCTCTCCATAAATTGCGCCCATTGCAAAGGCGCGACGCGCAGTCTCCTTTCGCACCTCGCCGCGTGTCATGAGGCGAAGATGACCGCTTTCTCTCTCTTCTACGACGACGACGCCCCGTGTGTCTTCTCTGCGCTGTGGCCCCGCGCACACCGTCGACTCGTCGCTCATTTGGCGCGGCTCGCGTGGCGTTTACGTCTGTCCTCTCTATCAAGCCCCATCTCCCCTCCGCCCCTGCCCCCCCCCTTCCCCCCGCTGCATTTTTGGCGCACTGCTTCCGACGCGGCAGTTTGGGAGATGGGACGTAGTACAGCGGACGCTCTGTGGTGCTATACGCAGCATGCAGTGTGCAAAGAGCAGTAAAAGCTAAGGCAAGAGGATTCTGGCGCATATAGAAGAATACGCACTCGTTGCGGAGAACACAGGACGCGAGTCCAACAAGTTCTTCTAAGCTGTAAAAGCTTGCAATGATGATAGGTCACTCACGTAACAGGAGTGTTGTAGTTTGGGCTTGTTGGTTTTGTTGCATGGCTAGAGGGAGAAGCGCGAAAAGAAGAGGACAAACACAGGAGCTAACAGGACAGACGCCGAACTACCAAAATTTTATTGAGAGCGATGAGCAGGTATTTAAATGCAAGCCAGGACACACGGGACATCAGAAAAAACATTAACAGCACACAAAGCTTAGATATCTTCGTGCCAAAACATCGTTCATCAATAGCCTATCAAAGCAACAATTCAACACACAGGAGACCCGGTGAGCCGAAACCGAGACCAGTTCGTCGCTCTCAAGAAATTGCTGGTAGTTTGGTCCCTGTCCTGTTAGCACCTGTATATGTCCTGCTTTTTTTTTTTTGCGCTGCTCCCTCTAACCGTGCACGTAATACGAACCCATGCGAAACGTAGTTGCGTGGACCACGATTCATCTGCACTGTCCTCCGAAATTCAGAGACAATCCACTCTTAACTGGATTGCTACGCGAGTAGTCAGCTAAGGCGCCCGTGTGCAGTGCGATGTCAGTGCACGTTAAAGGTCCCCAGGTGGTCGAAATTATTCCGGAGCCCTCCACTACGGCGGCACCTAATTCTTCCTTTCTTCGTTCACTCCCTCCTTTATCCCTTCCCTTACGGCGCGGCTCAGGTGTACAACGATATATGAGACAGATACTGCGCCATTTCCTTTCCCTCCAAACCTATTATTATTATTATTATTATTATTATTATTATTATTATTATTATTATTATTATTATTATTATTATTATTATTATTATTATTATTATTATTATTATTATTATTATTATTACATTAAACTTTCCGTCCCCACACCATCCAGGTGGGCGCACGCTCTAACCAAAGTTCTGTAATCACAGCGAACATTTCTCGGCTTAGCGATGCTAGCGCATATACCATTAAGTGTGTTGCGGCGACTCCCTCTCCGCATTGCTCGTAAGGCGCAGCACTGGCCGAGTGACCTACCGCTGTGGCTCAATGGCTGAGGCACTCAGTCCCTGAGCCGGAGGACCCGAGTTCGAACCCGGCCGGTGCGGATGCGTTTCGATGGAGGCGAAATACAATAGCGGTCATGTCCTGTGCGATGTCAGTGCGCGTAAAAGATCCCCAGGCAGTCGAAATTATTTCGCAGCCCATAGTCCCCGGGCCGAGCCGCGGCCCGCGGAGCCTTTTCTTTCTATCTTTGCTCTCCTATCCTTTAACCCTCCTAGTTTCAGCACGCGGCAGCGAGCGTGGCTCGCTGGCAGGCCCGAACAACAACAACAACAACAACAACAACAACAACAACACCGACGACGACGACGACGACAACAACAACGACAACAACGACAACAACAACGACGACAACAACAACAACAACAACAACAACAACAACAGCAGCAGCAGCAACAACAACAACAACAACAACAACAACAACAACAGCAGCAGCAGCAGCAACAACAACAACAACAACAACGACGACGACGACGACGACGACGACGACGACGACAGTATTATTTCGCAGCCCTCCACTGCGGCAGCTCTTTCTGCCTTTCTTCTTTCACTCCCTCCTTCATTCTCTCCCTCATAGCCTAGTTTAGGTACCCACATAGAAGTGAGACAGTTATTCGCCACTTCCGTTCTTCAAAACCTATTTTTCGAGACGTCATATATCAATGTTGCCTGTTGTGTGCGCCCCATCTAAGGGTTAAACAACGAACAGACGTGGCGGTGCATCTATAACAAAAGCAGTGCTTAGCGCCGCCTAAACACTCCGTGCCGTAGACACATGGTTGTGTTCGTTAGAACGAACATTGCCGCACGGCACCCAGCTCAGCACGAATGTCGCTCAACCGCGACGAACCAACGGACGAAAAATTGTCTTAGGGAGGGAGCTGTCCTATAGGAAGTGCTGCGCCTTTCCTGCAATACATTTCATGCGCGCGCGTGGCCTCAACGAAACGATAGGCTGCTATTTCAATGCGATAGCCTTAGAGGCCTCGTTGTCCTGAAAATCCGGTGTTGGCGTTGTTAGCAAAAAATCACGAGCATGGCACAGGCAAGCGGTCCCCAGAGAGCATCATAGGAGGCAGGTGAACCACTTAGGTCACGTGACCTTGCGGCGTCATCTCAAGCTGCCCACCGGATAGTGAGCAAAAAAAAATTGGTCGCTCGAGAAGAGCAACCTGGGTAGCACAAGACCCACCGCTGGGAGCACCTGCCATCGCAGTGCAGTGCCGCATCGCTTAACCCCTGCACCACTGCGCTAGGAGGGGTATGATGACTATCAGGGATCCATAAATGTAAAGTATAGAATGGCATTCTGCATATATGGGAATTAACTCACTACGCTACCCAATGGACATTAAAACTCCTATGGACATCTTGCGGACGTTTACGACGTCTTCAGGACGTCGAAGTCAGTTCCAGTGCCCGCTGGGCTGTCGTGTCATGCTCAATTAAGGCGTAGCTTGTGTGTCCCTTTAGATTTTTTTTTTTTTTGTTTAGAGAAAGAAGACCAAAAATTACGGAATTTCCTCCGGTGCTCGGGCGCCTTAGCGTTTTTCCTTTATAAAAACGCAGCCGCGGCGGCTGCGTTTTTATGGAGGAAAAACGCTAAGGCGCCCGTGTGCTGTGCGATGTCAGTGCATGTTAAAGATCCCCAGGTGGTCGAAATTATTCCGGAGCCCTCCACTACGGCCCCTTCTTCTTCCCTTCCTCTTTCACTCCCTCCCTTATCCCTTCCCTTACGGCGCGGTTCAGGTGTCCGCTGATATGTGAGACAGATACTGCGCCATTTCCTTTCCCCAAAAACCAATTATTATTATTACTCCGGTGCTCGCAGCAGGTCTTATATAAAACTTATGCGTTTCACCTTGTTGCTTTTATTGTTTTTCTTTTTCTTTTCGCCCGTCACACCGATGGATAAAATCATTCAAAAGCGAGGCCTGCAAGACTATTCGTTATCGTTCTTTATGTGATATTTTTATTTACTTCCTTTCTGGCTCTCCATTTCCAAGCGCCCAGAAACATGTCCGTCGCGTGTGCATGTTTTTTAGACGCGCAGTGGGCGCCCTACATGCATGGAGAGGCACCAACGTAGCGCTGTGTCGTTCCGCGACACACGCGCACACACACACCATCACACAAGTACGCAGACCGCGGGGTGTCAATTACCCTAATTGCCGCGCGGGACGCGATATAGCGCTTGCAATCACCTCTTGTTGACGCCGTTAATTATCGTGTCTTTACTATCGCCGGCACAAAATCGAGACCCGTTGGTCCCATTTGTTCCCGCGAGGGGAACTCCCCCCCCCCCTCCCCCCCTCTCCTTCATGACTGAAAAACCATAGCTAGGCGCTCGCGATCCACTCCTGTGCGACCGCCGAGGAAGATACCTGGCGTCACACCATTGCGAGGCGCCATTCTTCCTTCTCTTAGGCTTAGTGTTCATTTTTTTTTTTAACTGTAATGGTTTGGCCGCTGTTTCGTTTGCTTTCTCTTACTCTGGCTCCTATCTGGCTCGTGTCCTCTAATCGTGCATTGTGGGTAACTATCTACAAAGGAACAACAGAGCGAGGCGGAGGTAGGGAAGATACGACAGGAGCACAAAGTCCATGTCATTAAGGCTTTGTTTTCTATCTTTAAAGATCTTTCCTTTGTCCTCTTACAGCATGGATGGTCCATGGTGCTGATAGTCCGTATGTAATAGTGGGCGCATCTCTGCCTGCGGAACGATAAAAGGTAAAAAGAAAAACAGAAACTGTAGAAATAAACCGATGTAAAACTATAAACACACTCACTCCGAGCCCCTCGCTGGCGTGGTTCTTTTGTATACGGCGCGCACACACCGTTAATCCAATTAAGGGGCGTGCTGCGCCGACGACCAGAGCTTCTCTTCTCCCCGGTGGGCATTCAGCGCTGATAGCTGCGCGCACGCGTCAAAACGCGCCTGTTCAACACGTCTCCCTGTCTCTGCGGACGTAATTAAGTTGTTTCTGCTTTCTTTTTCTCGCTGAATGCGGGCCGCGGTAGCAACACCGCAGACATTTTCAGGTTCGGGATTGTAACGGACTGAAATAGAAGCGTGCATCGCAGATCGTGTTTATTACATAAGACACTGCTTAACCGCCGCGGTTCGCAGTTGCGTTCTGAAGTGCTAGTGCAAGTGAAAAGCGACATTGTGCGTTGATTTATGTTCAGGAGGCAAAAAGGCTTCGGGGAAGTCAATGCCTACCTCTGGTTTACCCTCTATGAAATGCAGTAGGGGAAGTCTTCCTTTATGCAGCAAGGTACCTTCGTTGCTGTTGTCGTTAGCCTTTCAAAAGATGATACCCACACTGGGGGATCGGCCAAGAATCGGGAGGCAGAGGTTGCTATTCACCTGTACATAATAAATACAAAAGAAAAGCGCGCAAGGCCCCTGTTCGTTGAGCCCCCATAGAGGTCAATATGTTTCGTCTCCTTCTTCCAAGAGTACCTGGGTAACACGAAATACCTGGCCTCACGGACTTTAGACTCACCTACACAGCTATGCATAGTACACGCTGATGGTCACGCATATACAGTGTGCGCCTATAATGAATCTATAGCATGTGGTATGTGCGGTTTAACGTCCCGAAGCAACACATGGTCTATGATGGATGCCGTAGTGGAGGGCACCAAATTCGTTTAGACCAACCGGGATTCTTTAATGTGCGCTGACATCGCACAGCACACGGGGGCTTCTGCATTTCTGCTTCGTCGAAATGCGGCTGCCGCGGACGGGATATGATCCCGCGACCTTGGGATCAGCAGCTGACCGCCTAAGCCAGTGAGCCACCGCGGTAGGTGTTATAATGGCGTGGGTGCTATTGACTGTCGTCCAGGTCGGCACTTGTGTGTCATCCAGGCCCATCCGCGGAGGGACGGGAGGATAAAAATAAACCGACGCGGGGGAAACAGACGCCGGGTGACCAGAAAGCGGGATACTGAACACGGGACTATGAAGACGTAACATATTTTAAGAGCGTCAGCTCTTACTCATCACGTTTCTCGAATTCATGGGGTCTACTGCCACCTCCCTTTGGCGTGAAATTTCCTTAGTCCGAGGAATTCAAGATGGCGGCCCCCATAGTAAATCGATATAGCAATCCAATTGCGGATTGACTGGTGACGTCATTAGTATATCGAAGTGGTGATTGAATGCTGACGTCACTGATATATTCAATTGGTGATTGATTGGTGACGCCACTTAAAAATCCAAGATGTCGAATTCGCATTTCAGTTGGTGTACATCACTTTAATCTCATTCATATCAATTCTAGGAAACCAAACAGCTAGCGTTCATTACTTCAACGTCTTCCAGACGGTGGCGGCATCTTTTGTTTATTGATTGCTTGATGCGTGATACCCTCAAGGCGCAATGTCATTGCACATCGTAAAAGGAAGGGGAAATAGTGGAAAAGTGGTAATACATAATTTTCTTGCGGCTGTAAAACGGGGAAAAAACTAGAAAAAGTATTATAATATACGTGTGAGCAAGACACAGGTTCAGCAGATTTCACCATGCTCCGCCAGAAGTTCGCCAAGGCGCAGCGTTAAAGTCATCTATATGCCTCTCACAAATGGCAACAAGTATCCGCGCTGCAAAGAAGGTGGCGCGCAAATCGCTTCCATTTCTGGGCCGTCCCCAGCAGCCGCGTCAGTTCGTCCCCTCTTTATAAACGCCAGAAAGAGCAAACAAGTTCTCCCGAGTGTCCGTCAGGCACCAGCGACGCGAGGGTCGAACCCGGTACACGCTTTCCTCTCTCCACTCTTCCCCGACGCGCCGCAGAGCGTTCGGAGAAGGGACGTGACGCTGCTTCTTCAGGTCGTCCGAGTCGATTGACGGCCACGCGGAGGCGATGCCAGGCGATCCCCGGACGCGCGAAGTGCGAAGCCATTAGAGCGCGCGACTGGACACGCAGACAAAAGCGCGCGCCCCGGAGAACGCAGAAGCGGATGTCGTCCCCGCGCGAAGAGAAAATTGCGCGGGGACCACGACACGTCCGCGAGGCTTCGCCGCGCGAGTTGCGTGCAGCGCAGTGAAGGCAGCGCATCGCGGTCGAGATCCATCAGTCGGTGTTGCTGGGCGAACTGGGAGAGAACAAACGGTTGGGCGACACCTGTTGTCTCACTATTCTCTTTCTGCTGAGCGTCACGCGGATTCCCCTTGCGCGTTAAATAGACAAAACAAACAAGAAATGAGCCAATACGAAGTAAACGGAAAACAGGAGTGCTGGAGTAAAATGACCTCCCTATTGTCGGCTTCACTGCAGAAAAAAAAGAAACTTGCATTTCGCTTTCATGTGGCCTTGTCTAGGCAGCGTTCAGTCAGCGTGACAGCCAAGAAGTATCTGGTTTTGATCAGATACGGCGCGTTTAATTATGACTCAGTGCGCGCCCGCAGCTTGGACGTATTAGAGACTGTACAACATGTATAACCTTCCGCGCAAGGGCCTGGATAGGCGGGGGGGGTGCACGTCAGTTTTAGATGCTGCCACTGCATGCAAGTAGGCCGCGCCGGAGCTCCGCGTTGCCGCCGCCCGACCAGGGTCGAACAATGGCCGGAGCGCGCGAATGACAGCGCGCGTCGCCCGGGGCGGCGGTGAGGGCGAGGGGAAAGAAGGAGGGCAATTACCGCCATCCCGGCGCGGAGGCCAATTGCCGCGGCGGCGGCGGCCGCCGACGAAACCGTTTCACCTTCGATTTCGTCCGCTCCGGTCGGGTGCCCTTCGACCAAGGCGGCGATCGATCAAGATGCCACGGCGCTTTCCACGTAGTGCCCTCCTGCCGGAGCCGCCGCCAACAAAGTCGCTGCTTTGTCACCGCCGCTCTCCGCTCTCGCTGGCCGGCCGAGTCTCTCGTGGGGTGACGGTCCGTCGTCTCCGGCTCCTTCGGCGGCGGCGGAGTTCTTTGGTTCGAGGTCGCCGCGCCATTGCGGTGACCTTCTCGCTCCCGGACTCCCGGTTCTCCTCATCCTCGGCTTCCTCTGTCGAACGCCGCGCCGCCATTGTACACGCCGAAGACGACGGCGGCGGTGGGGACGAGTACGACAACAAGACACGCCTCCTCCTCATGTGCGTGCATCTCTTGCATCAGCCGCAGAGCGCCCTCTCTCCCACCGAAGACAGCCCGCCGCGGAACTTGGCGCCAGCTAATCGGAAGGCCGCCTTCTTACGCAGCTTGCAAATACGGTTCGTCAGTGCGCCTACGCTGGCTGTTATTCACCACAGTGGACGATGTCACGGCCAAAGCACTGGTCCATCATCGCGAAGCATTCTTGCATGTGAACGCCATAGTGAACTGGGCCCTCGATTAAGCTGGTGCCAGCTGCAGGCTACACAACACTGCACGGTACTTTTTTGCGAGGCAGAGCGCGCAGCCTCGAAGCGAAGTCGTTGCGCCAGCGCCGATGACCAACAAAAGCGCGTTCGCTGGGCAAACAGGGCCTTCGGAGCTCCGGCGGAGAGTCCCCGCAATTAAAGGAGCGAGCATGTGTCGCCCGTCTCCGTGCGTCATGCCGAAGGCAAAATGGTACGAAGGCGATGGTCGCGAGGAGAGGCGCCACAGCTTTACGCCTCCTCTCCTTCTCTATCCCTCGTACCTTTTAGCGAGAGCGCAAACAAATGGGAGCGCGGTATTTCTCATGCGTGTCAGCTTTGTAGCGCGCAACTAAAAGAAATGGCACTCGCTCTTACGTGGACTCGAGAGAGCCCAGCGTCTGCCGCGCATCTCGTCTGCTGGTTGTTTCTCGCTTTTTGAGATCTGTGTTTCAATAGTTTACGCCCAGAGCTCCCAGAGAAGTCGAAGTTAAATAAGAGAGTGAAACAAAGCAGTGGGGATAAAATGTAGGTGTGGAGACGGCCTTTACCTCAGCCAAAAATTTTCCATTGAAAAACTTTGAAAAACGTCATTTTTTTGGCGAAGAAAGCCCAAGGATTACATGGCATTATTACCTACTTCTAATGACATCCTTATATAATGCCCCTATTGCAGGAATGACATAATTAACGTCGTGCGCGAATGTCTCCGCAAACGTCACGGACCCCGGTCCCTAGACGGCACGCACTGTCTGTGGTTGAGTGGCCTCACGCTACGCTGACCTAGGGTTCACCCTACGCTGACCCGAGTGCGCGTGCACGCCCTCAGCCGGCAGTATCATGACATACGCTGAGTGGCTTCAAGGAACACCGCACTGCCTCCGCTCCCGGACGAAGACGATCCGAAATCGACCGGCGCTCGCACTCGTCGTTGACCGATGGGTGAATACAGTTATCTAGTTACCCGGTTGACTAATTTCAAATAATTAACTTTTTAACTATTACAGTTATACACCGGGCTGCCATTAGAGATTTGAAGCCGGTCGTTAGTAAGAGCCGCATCAGGTCTTAGAATTTATAGAATGCGATTGCCCTCTACGCTGTGCTTCGACAAAATTTGGTTGTTTCGACTAGTTACGTGCACTGGACGGGTTGCTCTGCCTGCATGCTTTTCGAAAGCGCGTGTATTGTAGCGATAGCTACACTACGCCACCTCTTCGACCCTTCAGCGTGGTACCGCTTGAGCTCCGTGGCGGCGCCGTTTGTCACGTGGTTGGCCACGTGGTGCCGAGCAGCTGGTGCTGCCGGCGGCGCGGCGCGCAACAGCTGTGCGCATGCGCCGTGTCAATTGGGACGAAGATGAAGAAGGAACGCCCAGCTAAACGGAGCGGCGAAAGACAGACTTTGCAATTCGACTGAGCAAGTTCCACTCAGCCAGGTGTAGCTATCGCGTCACTCCAGGTTTAACCAGAACTAAACCACGGCCAGTTTTTGGCTCGATGTAGCCAAAATTTGATGGGCCACAGAGCCGAGGGAAATCGCGCTTTCGAAATCCAACAACTCAGGTGGCTAATTCTAACGACCGGCCACAAATCACTAATTAAAACCAGTTGCCTAACTGTGATGGTTAAAAAGTTAATTATCAGAAATTAGTTAAACGACTGACTAGTTAACTTCATTCAAATATTTTCTGATGTCCGCCGACATTGATATCATTCTGCCACAGAAGCCGTCTTCATAACTAAAAAAAAGCATAATGTTAAAAATTAGTGTTAAAAAATTAGTGGCCGGCTTCCCGGAACACTACTGATCCGGAGTTCTCGGGTTCGATCCCGACCGCGGCGGCTACGTTTTTATGGAGAAAAAATGCTAAGGCGCCCGTGTGCTTTGCGATGTCAGTGCACGTTAAAGGTCCCCAGGTGGTCGAAATTAATCCGGAGCCCTCCACTACGGCACATCTCTCTTCCTTTCTTCTTTCACTCCCTCTTTTATCCCTTCCCTTATGGCGCGGTTCAGGTGTCCAACGATATATGAGACAGATACTGTGCCATTTCCTTTCCCCCAAACAAATTATTATTATTATTATTATTATTATTATTATTATTATTATTATTATTATTATTACTATTATTATTATTATTATTATTATTATTATAAGTGGAAAGTGCGTTACGGATAAGCCAATTTAAGAAATCGGAAACTCTTCCATTCAAGCGAAACTGAAGCACGTCAAGATCCTCCTGACGCATCAGATTGGTTTTTGAGGAAAGGAAACGGCGCAGCAACTGTCACATATCTCAATGGACACCCGAGCCGCGCCGTAAGGAAAGGGATAAAGGAGGGAGTGAAAGAAGAAAGGAGAGTGGTGCCGTAGTGGAGGTCTCCGGAATAATTTCGACCACCTGGGCATCTTTAGCGTGCACTGAAATCGCACAGCACACGGGCGCCTTTTGCGTTTCGCCTCCATCGAAACGCAGCCGCCGCGGTTGGGTTCGAACCCGGGAAGTCCGGATCAGTAGCCGAGCGCCTTAACCACTGAGCCACCGCGGTGGGAACACAGAGCACACACAGCAAAGCTATTGTGCCGCGGTGACCGCGTTTCTATGGACGTTAAACGCAAAAAATGCTCGAGGGTTTCTCGATGTGAGTGCCATACTGCAATACGACGTCCCTCATGTCCAGATGGCGCTTCGGGACGTTAAAGTTACACTGAGGACCACTACATCCAATTATTGTTTTCAGTAAAAATTGGTTCTTTGGCTCCTTCTGCACATGTTAACGTGGACGCGTTTATCGGCGCAAAAATTGAAAATATCTTGCCGCCAATGTATTGAAACAAGGGACATCCCAACCGAAAAGGACGAGTTGCCAACCGTTTTCAAGTAAATGGTGGTGTAGAGTAGGCTATGGGATCTATGTAAAAATTTGTGTCGACGCACACATTTCACTTGCGAAATCGGCGGGAGATGGCGGCCCCTGCATTTCGTTTCTTTTTGTATTTTATAGCTAATAAATGCTGTGTTTTCGGTGTGAGTGTTAACTGTGATTTAAGCACAGTAACGTGTCGATCAAGGTCAAATTCTATACCGGATGTTGCACCCAGGATATTCTGCAATTTTTTAAAGTTTAGTATTGAAAGAGTATTGAAACTGTGTGGCGCATCAGAATAGAGCTTGAAAGTGCTGACTAGAAGATAGGTTAACTAATTTTGAGTAAACTTTTTAACTATTACCGTTAGCCTCCTTATTTATTGGGAGGCTTGTAGTCCACCGTAAGTAATATTCATATCAGTTTTTAGAATTTAGAAAACGCAGTTACTCTAAACGCTGTGACCCGGCAAAGTTTGCCTCCATCGCGCCAAAATACATGCGCTTTCGAAAAGCTTGCTGGCAACGCAGTCCCCCCAGAGCACGCAACTCGTCGAAGTCGCCAAATTTATTGGGCCACAGCGCAGAAGGTAACTGCGTTTTTAAAATTTCATAAACGGATATGGATATTTGGCTACACGCCTCTCAGTAAACAAGCAGACTAGCGGTAACAGTAAAAAGTTATCTATTTATTATTTGTTAAATGGAAGCTGAAATTATTTTTTGAGAGTACGAGATGATTAAAGGATTCGAATGTGTGAAGCTTATAGGTGAATCATACCAAGTAGGTTTAGGCTAGCATTTGAAATGGTGTCGTAATCACCTATTAAAAGCAGAGACAATATTTAGGCTTCACTCTCACTGAGTCGGAGAAGTGTGGAGAAACTGTTTATGACGTCACTTTGTCGAAATTTTGGGTTTCCACTGTCTTCGCCTAATGCCGCCCTGCGTTGTTCGACACCGTCAAACAACACTTCGTTGGCTTTACCTTCGGTGGCGTTGGTTTTCGTCTTTCAAGCAACTGTTTCTTCGTTGTAAGCGTAGCGCAGCTGTACGTGACGTCATCACTGTGGGCCCTACCCGAACCTGTGCATTGCGCAGAAGCCTGAACCTCCACTCGGCATCATTCGGCGATTACGTCACCATTTCAAATGCTAGCCCAAAAACACTTGACATTCTTTACTTGTTTAACTCATTCGAGCCCTTTAAGCTGGTCGAATTGTGAAACTTCTTCTGTTGCCGTTTAAGCAACCTACTAGTTAGATCATCATAGCTGTATTATATTGCGCTGCAACGTTCACAGTTATATGCTGAAAAAAAAACGCTCTTCTAATTAAAAATGTTATTTTTTAAATTGCAGGACATTTTAGGTGAAACACCAGGTATGACCGCAGTGTCCCTTCAAGTCAACACACCAAACACCTATCTTCAAGGTGACCAGTTACGTAGGACATAATTTTTGAGCAGTGAGCAATACAAAACGTGAAAAGGGCGTTTATTTACTTAAGTGTTATTACTGAACAATCAAAAGGCGCGTATTAGGCTTTTTTGAGAAACTAGAAATGATAAAAGTTAGACGAATTCTTTCAATGAATATAGAGCTACTCAAGTTATTTCATGACTTGCTAACGCCTGAGTATGCTTGTTTAAATTCAGATACTTTCCTTAGAGCACTAGCTCTTGCAATACATAATCTTACAACACGCCTTCTGCATCTCTCTTGTAGTTCGAACTTCCATCTTGCTTTGATAAGTACAGACCCCTTCGATGTAAAAGAAGAAACCAATTTGCAAAAAATGTGAATTTTTTTCCTATTCATCGAGTAAAGCTGAAAACAATTCTTGCATTATATAGTTTGTGTATATTACCTCTCCCCCTATCCTCTCTTCCTGTCCCCTCACCTCTTTCATTTCATTTCTCCATTCTGCCTGCTATCCTTTATTTCCGCTGCCCCAGCTCAGGTGCTTCAGTATCGATGGCAGATGCCGGGGCTAGCAAAAATATTTTCCTTCCTTTTTATTATTATTTGAATAAAAACCATTTACTGCTACTACATATTCGCCAAGAGGAACAAGTTAACATGGAGAGAATGGTGTTTAAGTTACACCTAATCAGGGTGTGATCAATAATTTAATGCTCAAACTTTGTTCCTTTTAAAATATATTGGAGGAGGTTGAACGTATAGCGAACTGCGGTTTGTTTAGTACTGGTGTATTTAAACCTGTAACGCTCAGGCATTGAGAACGCCGAAGAAAAGTTATGAGCTTCTAATATTCAATCACTAATGGTCTCTTCATTGCAGAAATATAAAAGACTGGCAGAAGTATGTAAAAAAAGATAATTAGAGTTTCGTCATACTTAGCTAATTAAACGGCGGCTATAGCTGGCAAAGGACAGGGTTGATTAAAGAAACATAGCAGAGGCCTTTGACCTGCAGTGGGAGTAATCGGGCTGACGATGATAATGAATTTTAATGACCTCTGAATTTCTAAAGACGGTAAGAATGGGCGCAGATACGCAGAACCATACAGTAAATGAACAGCAATGTTAAAAACTCCTCCAAATGCAGCATTACGACCACAAAAAAAAAAAGTCGACTGTTTTGACGTTAAAAGGGCACTGAGGACACCTACTTTCAATTATTGAATAAAAACTGACTTTTCTGGCTCTTTTTGTGGGTTTTTCGGCGTTTGTCAGCAGCAAAAGACGCATTTATCGCCGAAAAAGTTTGGATTTAAAAATATTCCCGCCAGTGGATTCGAGCTTGTGACGTCCTTACCGAAAAGGATGGGTTGCCGCCGTTTTCAGGCGAATGGCGATGTAGCCTGGCCTGTGAAATCCGTGCAGAAATTCAATGTCGACGCGTGCACTCTACTTGCGAAATCGGCCGCTGATGGCTACGCCTGCATTTCGTTTTTCGGTTTCTTGTAGCTTAATATAGCAGCGGCGTTTTCCCTGAAGTGGTGTGTTTGTGATTAGAAAGCGGTACTATGTCGATACAAGTAAACTTAATTTGTCCTTGGCTATTCCATAAACTTGCCTTTCAGCAGTGTTCCTGCACCGCTGGCACTGAAAGTTTGACCATGTTCTTATAAACTTATGCGAAAAGACCGTCTCTTCAAATATGTTAGCAATTCATGCTGTTCTGCTAGCAGCAATTAAAATTATCCCCATTTTTTACATTCTTTATCACAAGTGGTACGCCGAGAATTACAGGCTAATTACGCTTTTTCGAGCAGAAGAGGAAACTATTGCCATTTGTGTTTGTCATGTACGTGATACACGGGGCATTAATTGCAGGGTTAAAAAGCACAGCTGTTCGCTTTACAGGAGTATTTTTAGTGCGAAAGTAATACTTCACGAGGTCTAACCGGCTCACCGCGTTTGCGTGAAGCTTGACCTTGAGGGTGACCTTGGCAAAACCTGGCATAGCAAGTGCCCATTCGGAAATAAAATCAATATTACCGCGACTGGGATTCGAACCCGCGGCGGTGCGAACAGATCAGCTTTGATGGCAAATGCACGAGGGCACTACGGTATCTCCGCGGCCTATTACGCCTCGTGTTAAACTGATGATGATGATGATGTCATCAGGCTTGATGGCACATACCAACAGCGAGAAATTGGCCAAACTGCAACACACACTCTCGCAGTGCTTTGCACATCGTCGTCTTCAACTTCTATCTGCCGCGCGAACAGATCAGATCAGCTTAACGTCGATCAGAGCTTAACTTGAGTCTAATATCGTCACCCCACGTGCCTAGCACGCAGCAAAGCAAAACCAGGAGCCAACCAGGCTAAACACATTCTTTCCCACGTCTACTCAGTTTAGTTACGTTAAAACCCTCTCACTTTTTTTCCCGCGCTATTTTTGATAATACTGCCATCTTGTGCCAGACATTCACTTACCCTCAGATTCGTTCTGGAAATGTCGTTGTAGGGCAAACACAGAAACAAACGTCGTCATCTTTGCGCGTACGACTGCTCGCCTCGAAAAAGGCGCAGCCTATGTGGGCCCCTTTTAGCGCTGCATACGCGACCGAGAAAGCTTGTCCGCTCCATTGCACTCGCTTCCTGACGCCGCGGTCGAGAGAGGGCGCCAGGCGTCGCGGCACTCGGAAGGAAGATTCGGGAGGCGACGTGGACTTCGCGCCAGCGACGCGACTTCTCACTTACGGCTTCCGGGAGGCGCCCTGCCTGCACTTCCGCCGCTAAGCGTCGGCCATCGACGCCCCATGCGGTCCGAGCGGGTTGATGGGCTCGAGTCGAAGGACGCTTTCCGAAGGGCTTCCTCACGCGTTTGGCACAACGGAACAACCGCATTCACCGCTATATCAGAGCGACCGGAAATGACTGCCCTCTCGTCACGTGTCAAGAGTGATAAGACTTCGGCCTATTCCAGAGTGGTTTTAGTGTTTGACCTTTCGGTGAACTTATAAGGCGTGCGAGGTTTCTGCCTGGATGATATCAACCGTCCCCTCGTTGGCACTGCTTATCGGGTGATCCGAATTTTCGCAATTTCTACGGGCTGGCATCACGGCAAGTTAGTTAAGACTCTTGACTCAGAAAGGCAGACAAGCTTTAGTAGCAACCGCTGTAGCTATCAATATTTAGCTTTATCGCAACGACATTGTAAAGGAATCCAAGTGCTGGATGCTGGATGCGCATGCGTAAAGCTGCATGCCTAACGCACTAGAATTCATGAGTCATGACACCTGACGACCTCTGTGAAGCTCTTGGAAACGACGCTTTCACAGACGCTCTAGAATACTGAGGCTATCTATACCAGAAGTATGTGGGTGAGGTCGAATTTCATTACATTTCTTTCAACTGTCTTCCTCTACGTCATTCCCAGCTGCGCCTGGGTGCACACCATCAGTACACACTCACAGACTGGATGACTTAGTCAGAAAAAGTGAGTGACAAGAGGAAAGTAAAGTAACTGCTTCTCATCGAATGCGGATACATACTTCCACATGCCGCTTTCATTGCTTTCCTTGCCACGGCAATGGACGCTGCGTGGTACAAAGAAAATGCCGCCATGTTACGATGAGCTCATATCGAGGTCAGGTATGCGTCCGATCAGCTCTGCGAAAATTGTGAGCACGTAAAACAGCGCTGATCCGATTTGAAGACTGTGAAGGGATCGAATGGGCAGCTGCGTTGAATCACTGTGAGGTCGATCACGCGCCCAGTCCGTGGGCTGCCAGGACGCGTCCCCAACACACTCTCGCCACTTCCGGCACATTATGGTTCCTGCTGTCTCTGCGGCAGTGATGAACAGCCCTAATGGGGGCCCACTCGGCTTCGAAGGTCAGGCACCTGCGCTGCACAACGCTGCGCGGGGACCGAAAGGCCGACGCTGCCCTCGCGCAGAAGGTTTCATTACGGGAAAACGGGGTCTCTTTCCGACGCGGGAGCATTTAGCTGCTCGCCTTAAACAAACACAGCCGCGTCCACCGCCGATGGCTCGCGGCGCCGCGGCCCGCCGCCCTTGCCGACACCCGACACACTGTCGTTGCGTCTCGCGGGGGGGTCCCGTGCCGTGAGCTAATGGGGACGTCGGTTTCGGGGAATTGTCCCGGGCGGCGGACGTCCATTTTAACCCCCGTGAACAACAGATGCGGATCCCTCGTTGACGCCGCCGCGTGCATTAGTGGCACCGCGGACACGCCGGCGCCTCCTTGAAGCATCTGTCGAGAGACGACTCCCAGTTGTTTGGACCCTCCCGGAATGTTGTCGCGCCTCGTCCGTAACAGCGGCAAGCTAAGCCGCGTATGCGCACGAGAGGCGCCCCGCTGTGGTCCGATGACAGGACTAAGTGCGGAACAGCTGCGGGCCGGACGAGAGTCAAAGGAAAACGATTGCGCCTGCGGGCACAATGGGAGGTTGTTTTTGCTTTTTCTTCTGGGGGCGAGAGTGTGAGCAATACTGTGAAGGCATGGGGCGTGCCACCTAAACCTGGTGGGCCAATCATTTCGAGTGTCTATTCCCGGAATGCCATGTTCGTATAGCTATTTTGATGTTCTTTTCGTGTTGGGCATTTTAGGGAAAGGGTTTTGAACCTTGCCGAAGCGGGAAGGCGTGCCATACAGTTTTTGAACCAATCAGGTGTTAGTTGTTGGTGATTGGGTGATGCAAGGGGTGGGCGAGTCTCCTAGGTCTTTAAAACCAGGTCCGGAGCCGGGAAAAGGCGTTCTGAGCTAGATTTAGATCCCTTGCATCTTTGGCGATGCCAAGGAGGGAAGATTTTCCCTTAGCCAGTTCCATGTAATCATGCTTGCCGTTTATTCTGTTGTAAATATGTGAATTCCTGTATAAAGTTTCAGTTTTCCTTCCTTCAGTCAAGTTTTGCCGGATCTCGTCTGTTATACCGTCTCGTCTCGGACGGTGGGGCACCCGGTGGTGGAGCCCGGTATACGAGTTATACGAAATCTCACCACGACCAAGAAGAACGAACCTATCTTTACTAAGACTGACCTGCTTCCAAAGTTCGCGTTAGTAATAGAAAACGCTGTGTTCATATCCTTTGCGGCCAAGTTTCTTCAGGGGCGGATTTATGGGTCGCTTTTGAAGGCCTCCTCCAAACTCATTGGAGGTGTCTTAGTTCAACCATGTATTTCTTGGACTTTTTTCATAAAAAAAGTGGGCTTCAGCATGGTTTTCCAATTTAAAACTTCTCGCTGGAGAAAGGGGGCTGGCGATCGTCCCCACCGGCCCGCCTTTGAATCCGCCCCTGAGTTTCTTCGACTGATGCTGCTAAGAATTCGGCATCCATGTGCTAGACGCGGTCACTTCAATGTCATTAACATTTAATTGAACACTGTGGTACTGACTAGTCTTATTAGGGAACAAATATTACCACCAGCCTCCACAAGACAGCGAGTGCATGTGCAGAGGATAATGCCGGTCACGATGGTTCATCAAGAATTCGGCAGTAAATTAGTCACGCGTACTGAGGCAGACTTGGTGCCATGCGCTGTACCCTTCGCTGAATTGAACGCCTGAGTGGTCATGATCTTGCCTCAGGCATACTTATTGTATGTGGATGGTTCAGGCGAGGAGATGCAGTTTTCTTTTAAACCGAATTCTTAGACGAAAATAAATTTCGCACCACTTCACTGATCGCATAAACCTTGGAGCCAACTGGTCGAGCGCACAGAGACGTGACGAAATCCTAGCTGCTCCAGTGAGTCCACGTGTCCAACAGTTATACGCTTAATAAAGCGCTTTTTATTTCTCTGAACCGGCAGGCCTTGCCATGATATTTTATACCTGATTTAATATCTGTTGCGGGTCCTTAGACCCAAGATATTAAACCGACGCATAGAATCACTTGCCCGCTTGCGATGTCTCTCTTTCACAGCGAAAAGTTCAGCCAAAGCCAAACTCACAATGTTCTCTTTGCATAAACTTCCTTTGTATTTTTAGAGCCAAATTTTGAGCTCTGGGGAACGCCGTGCGATGCAATCAAAAACGACATCATTTCCCCAGGTAGCAAAGTAAACGGGAACTCCTACTCTGCTGATAATAGCATGCAACTAGTGCTTCACCGGGCGGAGCATGCGATAGATGGCGTCTCAACGTAATCAGAGGTGTTTGATCAGAATTGCCAGCAAAATTCTACCGCTCCACTATGGCTACCGCTCGGCGGTTCATTTCCTTTCCCAGCAATGTCGATAAGTAGCGCGCCGACTAAATCGAGTCCGAGAGAAGGGGGGTGAAAGAGAGAAAGCGCGCACAGAGGCGTGTCGGCAAGAAATAGTTTAGTTTAGTTTATGGGGGTTTAACGTCCGGAAGCTACTCAGGCCATGAGGGATGCCGTAGTGGAGGGCTCCGGATAATTTCAACCACCTGGGGTTCTTTAACGTGCATTAGCATCGCACAGTACACGGGCCCCTACTGTAGTCGTGCCCCGTTAACATGGACGACTTGAATTATGGACAGTCTTTCTGGGGACCAAACATTTTCAATGCATTTGCGCCCCGTTAATATGGAAACTCGCTGTCCGGGTGAAAATGCGCGGAGCCCACTGTGACCCACGTATTCTTGTCCCGTTATAATGTGGGCAGCGATGTGAAAAAAATCCCGAGGGCTTCTGTCAGATGTTCCGCCACTTGCTTTTTTAGAGCAGAACTGCGGCGAAAGGCAATGCGAAAGGGCAAATGCTGTAGTAAGGGCCTTTTTGTATGTGTGTGGTTTCATGCTTTATTGTGGCTGTGGCAAGTTGCCCGGCCAGCGTGCCTTACCCCTTCCCGTATTGCATAAATGGACGCGAAAAAAATTTTCGCTATGAGCTGCGTTGAAAACCACATTCAGCATCTGTCAACCGACTGAGTACAGAGCTCTTCAGATGCGAGCAACAGTTAGTGGGAGACGCTACATCACACCAAGGGGTGCTACGTCACACCACGTCTACTGAACCACTATGGGCGCTTCAAACGTGCTTCAACCTACACCGCACGATTTCAATGATAATGGCGATGACAACATTACACCTCGAGCTTCTAAGATTGCCCGATTTTCATTTCGCTGACCGCCACTAGGCACAAAAGGAGTCCTGTACTCATAAAGCGTTCTTTTTTTTTTTTCAAAATATTCCAGTCTGTTTTACTTCACGACTCGTTATTATGGACGACTCGCTTTATGGACACTTACTCAGGAAACTAAGTGGCCATATTAACGAGGTACGACTGTATAGCTTTAGCACTGACAATGTTGTCAGTTGTCGACAATTTTCTCTCTTTCGCTGTAAGATACAAAGCATGAAGCGACACGAGATACCACTCATAATTCTGAGGTGTGAAACTAACTACTCTTTGCTATTAGGCTAGCACCTCTTGTTAGATCTCGCCGGAATTGGACAAGAACAAATCTATAGGTGATGATGCGCAGCTCCCGATTCGCAAAGGCTGCTCTTTTTGTTGCACATGTTTAGTTTTATTTTCTATTTGTTCATAGTTTTCAGTCTTGTGTGGTAGTGACAGTGCGAATTGGATTCACAAGGCAGCTTTTTCCCGCAGCACAAAACTCCTTTCAGGCTTTAAACACTGAATCGCCTAGGGAGGCCTGGACAATGCACAACCTAAATGGTGCTGTGAAGACGAATTTTCACAGCTAAAAGAAATCAGTATGAAATATTTACTGCTGTCCCATGAGCACTTTATATACTTATTGAATGCGCTACGATTAAGGCTTCGAGCGCTCACCATACAACGCTGCTACACGATCTCACCCGTGCAAAATCGACAAGTTGGGCTGCTACATGTCAGGTGGCGCAAAGCGCGTTGTATTTACACCGCATGCAGATGCAATAAACACCGCAGATGTAATAAATCTGAGGTGGAAGTTAACAAAAAGCGATTGGAAATTTGGTGGTTCAAAAGCAGAGAGATGACATAAGATTAAAGGTGTAGGAAAACGTATTTAAAGAAAATGGCGAATCCTAATAACAGTTTACAGCAAAGTTAAACAAAAATAAAGAAAAAAAGCCGAGCATGCTGGCAGCTGCCACCTCCCCGCTTCAAAGGGGGCGCTTCTACCTTCCATCAATTCATCCATCCATCCATTGTAGTGTTAAAGTTGCAGGAAGAAAAAAAAATCTTGAATTCAAGTACAGGTGAAGAACAGGCCGCTGATCAAGCTGTTGCTGTAGAATTATCTAATTATGCACAAGCAAGCAGTTCAGTTTCGACATCTTTTAAGTTTGAATGTTCGAGGTAGCAGTACAGCTCTGCAGTCTCGATCGTGTTTCGGGAACCAGCTTGACATCGAACAGGATGAAGCGCGATGGCGATTTAAAGTGTCCATGTAGCAAAGGACCGATCCTATTGATTGATCCTAATTGATTCGATCCGAATCGGAAGTGTACGTGCGGTTTACGCCCCGCCTCTGCAGTGAGGCACTTTCATTTCTCTGTTTCTTTATCGAAAATGTCAGTCTGTCAGACCAAGAATGATTCTACACAATTAACGCTTCGTGAGCGCACCGTCGTTTCACTGCGCGTTATCGCTTCGTTTTTTGTTTTTTTGTTGGTTTTTTTTGTTCTTGCTTTGAAGGCGGCTCCATGCAGGCGTTTGCTTTCCTGCCTGGGCGCCAATGACGCGAAGAAAAGAGACGAGTTCCAACTTTGGCAAGTCCCTTGGTATCGGGTTCATCCCAAGGTTTTTTCACTTTTAATGTCTCGCTTGAAACAGGTTCATCTTGTTTTGTGAACGTGGCAGCGCACAGGACGCCTGCCGCCACGTGGAAATAATTTAAAAACAGAATTCGGACAACAAAAACACACGGTTTGATACTGTCGCCGCGCAGAACACGCGCACACACTCGAGGAGTCCTTGAGGAGTCCCAGCGCTCGGGAGGCGTGCGTCCCGCGCCCGTTGTTGTTTTTCTTGTTTTCTATACAGTGAACGCGCACACTTAACAAACCACACGAAGAGCATTTGGTTTACGGAACGCCTGAACAGAGCCTCTCGCTCGAAATGAAGTGTGTGGGTGTGTGTCTGTGTTTATACTGGTTTTGTGGTCACGAGGGCCCGCGCGACGCTGTCGCCGAGGCGCATGCGTCAACAAGCAAGACAGAGGAAAATACCTCGCACTGCAAAAGAAGAAAAAAAACCTCAAAGTGAAAACAGCGAATCAACGCGATGTGCATCGATTGACATGTTGGTCGAGCATATCAGCCGGGGGACGGCCAAAGCTAGCTCAGATCCAGAGAAGTCTGGCAACTCGCAGACGTATCACAAGAAAAAAAAGAAGAAAAAGAACCGGCTTCAGAGGCAGTGTATGTACGGTCACTGCCAAAACACAACGGCGCCCCGCGCAAGGCTAACAGCGACGCACGGACCCTCGTGAGCACGCGATCTGTACCGTGAACGAGATGTGGAGGAACGCGGAGTGGGACATGAGAGATGCTGAATACTGTCGCCCCGCGGTGCTGTACAGGAAGGAGGGGGGCGGGTATAAAAAGAAAAAAAACGAGGGGGAGGGGAGGGGAACGGGCCGCGCACTCGTTACATTGCAGTCCTGAGGAACGCGGCCGGCGAGGAGCCGACGTTACGTGGCCGCCACCGCGACGGGCGAAGATGGCCGGTCCTCCCTGTCCGTGCCCATGTCTTCGTCGTCATGCGGGACGTCTCGCGGCGGGCTGGGGGCGCTCCGGGAGTCGCCCCCTCCGCCCCCGACGCCACCGGAGCTGGCCGGCGACTCGGCGCCGCGACTGTCGGGCCGCGAGTCTTCCTCGTCGTCATCGGCACCGCCGCCCGTCGCCGACGGGTGGCCCAGCAGCGCGGCCGGGTGGAAGGGCCCCATGGCGAAGCTGGGCGGCAGCGCGAACCCTTCGGGCAGCCTGTGGTACACGTCGGCCAGGTTGAGCGGCAGGCCCTGCGGGTCGTAGAGTCTGGTGAAGAAGTCCGACGGCGGGTACGGGAACAGCGCCTTGTCGAGGAACGGGGAGGCGCCTCCCTTCTCTGACGACGACGTGGACAGCAGCTTGCGGTGGAGGTTGAGGTTCGCCGAGTGGCGGTCCCTGCTCCGCTTCGACGGGAAGGCCGCGTTGCAGCCCTCCACTGTGCACTTGTGCATCAGCTTCAGGTGCACGTTCTGGTAGTGCGTCTTCACGCCGAAATGGTTCTGGAACACCTTCCCGCAGGCTGTGCACCGCCGGGGATTTTCTTTGTCCACCGGAATCTCCAGCCCGGGACCCACGAGCGCAGCGTCGCGGTACACCGGCAGCAGCGAGGACATGTGCTGCTCGGACGAGGGCGGCGAGCAGTCGCGGAGGCACGCGTCGTGCACGTCGCGCGGCACGTCGGCCAGGCCCAGCCCGGGCGCGTGGAAGGACACGCCGCCCGAGGACAGGCTCCGCGGAGCCGTGGGCACGAGGCCCGCGAAGGCGCCCAGCGACAGCGACTCCAGGTGCCGCAGCGGGTTCTCAGCCACGTCCTCCGTCTTGATGCTCGCCGCCGGCGACGTCCTCTCCCCGTCCTTCTTGGTGGACAAGTCCTCGACCGAGGTGTCCCGCTTGGTGGCGACGGGGGAGGTTCGCGGTTCGCTGTTGCTGCTCGGGATCGTCTCTGGCTTCTCTTCTTCCTTCTTGATCGTCGCTGCAATGCCGCCGATCTTGCCCTGCTCCACTTCGAAGTTCCAGTGGGGAACCTCGCGCTCGGTTTTGAACTTGATCGGCGGCGGGGACGGCGTCATGTGGCCGTCTGTGTCTTTGTCGTCGAGGTCGTCGTCGACATCGAAGTCTTTGGAATCGTCTTGGCCGTCCGTAGAGATATCGTCCACGTCGTCCATGTCATCGTCTGACTTGGACTCCTCCATGAGGCCATTGTGGTCAATGTACGTGTTGCTCGATGACTCGTCCGAGGTGGCATACTGCAGGTCGTCGTCACTGGTGACCGCGGCGCACTTTGTTGGATTTAGCGCCTTGCGCTTGCGTACTCCCTTGTTTTCACTTAGCACAGCAACGCTCGGCCGGGGCTCCACGGCTTTCTCCTCTTTTTCCACAGAAAGGTTGACGCCGCCGAAGTCCCTGCGACGCGGCGACCGGTCGTCCGGCTGCTCAGCCGACGTCGCTCTGTCCTCTTGCTTGCTCTTTCGCGTGGTGAGCCTCAGGGCGCTGTCGCCCGGAAGCGGGCAGCTGGACCCGAGCACGCTATGCGGCGAACAGAGGGAGGCCAGCTTCTCCTGCACAGCGCCGAGCTTGTCGTGAAGCGCGCTTGCAAGGGACGAGGGCGGCATAATGCCCGGCGCACTGGCGTTGTTGAAGTTGAGCAACGTCGACGGCGGAAGCAGCGGGAAAGGATTCGCCGTTCTTCCGTCGTGTGGGCTGATCTTCCGCCTTAGGTTGGGCGTGTGCAGCTTCGGATTGGGGTTCGCGCTGTGCCTGTTCCGACTCCTGCGCGAACTGAACATCATGTTGCACCCTTCCACGGTGCACTTGTGCATCTCTCGCAGGTGCACCGCGCTAAAGTGGATCTTCAGGGCGCCCTTGTCGCAGAAGGTCTTTAGGCACACGTGGCACTGAACCCTGCGCTTTCCAGTGGCAGGGTTAGTGGTGAGAGTGCTCAACACCATCGGGTTCCAGCGCCGCTTCATGGGATTGGCGGACTTGCGGAGGTGCTTCACTTTGCGCGCCGCGTAAACGGAGTCCATGGAACCGACACCCAACGAAAGGTTGATGGCACCGGCGTCACCGGCCTCGTCGTCCGAGGGACCCTCGGACAGACTCAGGTCCGAGCTGTGGTTGGGGTACGGCGCTGCGAAACTGTTGTGGTTGTGCGTGGGAGACGACAGCGGCGTCTTGGGACTGCTGCTGCTATTGTTGTTGTTATTGTTGTTGTTGTGTTGAGTATGATGGTGGTGACCTTGCATCAGCGTCGCTCCGGGAGCCCGGACGCTGTCCGTGACGCAGCCCGCGGCGGCGTCGGGGCTTGTGGGCCGGCGGTCCGCTTGCCGGAAGTCGTACGGCTGCATGCTTTGCAACTTGTTCAGCGGCGACGACGTCGAGAGCGCCGCCAGCGGACTAGCCGCCGGCGAGCAACCCACAGCGGGAGGCGACACGGACTGTCCCGAGCTCACACTCGACGGCGGGTGGTGGTGGTGGTGGTGGTGGCGCAGCGAAGGGACCCGGTTCACGACCATGGTGCCCCGCGAGGTCAGCAGGGAGGCGTCGCCGGAAGACGAAAACTTGCCGCCGAACAGCGACAGAGACGGCTTGGCGGGCACCACTCCGGAGCGACAGCTGCGCTCCAGGAACTTCTTGATGTCCGAGTCCGGCGGGCCGTCGGCGGCGGGGCTCGCCAGCGGGGCGGCGTCGCTGGTGAGGAAATGGTGGGCCAGGGCGCGGGTCTCGGCGAACCGCAGGAACTGCTGCATGATCGTCGGCTCCTCGTCGCGACTCGCCAGGCTCCAGCGCTCCAGGACGATGCCGTGCGCATCCTGCGAAGGGAGAAGGGCACACGCCGTGAACGACAGATTCCGGGGCACGCTCAAAAGCAGGATATATGACTCTCTCCATCCTTATTACCGCCTCCATTTGAAATACTTCTACTTTCACTACATCTGTCAGTGCACAACAGAGTTAAAGGTGCTGCTACCGTGTTCATTAACTACACGTGGATCCTGTCTGTGCTTAATGAACGCAGCCAGCGCTCAAGGTTTAATTAAAGCTAGAACAAGATAAACAAATGGTCAAGTCTTCAGAAGAGACACCAAACAAAAAAATTAAAGCAAAAGGCCCTTACTACGAAACTATGTATACAATACGCCAAGCTTTAGAAACATTCTTTTTTTTCACTACTACAGTTCAGCCTGTTAGCGCTACAACGTTACAAAGTCAAGAGGTAGCGGTTCATATTCATGAGTTGAGCCTCCCTAACCAGATGCTGCTTGCAGCGGAGTGCCGAACGAAGGCCGTTTCTCTTCGATCCTGAAACCGTTGCACATTGTACACATCCTCGTTTCAAAATAACAAATGAGTGAGCTGCGGTTCACGTTTCACAGTTATAGTCTCTCGCTTTTAGTTGTGCTTCTGTTCTGACTCTCTTTGCCACTCCTTCCAAGCAGCTCTGACGCCGGACGGTGCACGGTGGCAACATCCTGAAAGAGGCCGGTTCTGGCTCCTTCAACCCGAGTTTGTTTCCACCACACGAAGACACCGGCGAGAAAGAAACACGTGACGACGCAATCCTGTACACTGCAGAACCAAGCACTGCTGTGTGTACAATTAACCCTCTCTCTCCAGGCAGCGTCTGGAACCAGGAGCTGCGAAAGGAATTCCGGAGACGTCCGGTATACCAGAGACCGTTATCGAAAATAGCGGGGCTGGAGCGTGGAGGGGGGGGGGGGGGGGGGGGCTGCAAGGCGACGGCCAGTTGAGAGCGTCTACACCCCACGGCGCCCGACGCCGATGGCCAAGGCACGCGTCCAAACACGGCCTCCGTCTCCGAGGGGAGCCAAAAGGGGGGTGTTCTTGCACGCAGCGACGGACAGCGTCGGACCGGAAGCCCCTCTGCTGCCACGCCGCACGCGCCGGTGACAAAGGCTTTGTTTAACCCCCGGCGCGGAGTTTATCCAGCGCGCGTGCGTGTGCGGACGACGACACACGCCGGAGCAGAGCGCGCGGACCCGCTGTTTATTTGCGCGGGCGTGACGACGGCCGGCGAGACAGAGCGCAGGCTCTCCTCGAAGACCCCGAGCACAAACCCCCCCGTCGTAAATCGTGTACGCGGCGGCGGCCGCTGCCGCCGCTGGTGGTGGTGGCGGCGGCGGTGCTTGCGCGAGCGAGTCTCGAAATAGCCGCGCAGCATCTCGTCGTCTCCATGCAACGCGCAGCCGCTTTGTGTTGATAAGAGCTGGCCCTCTTCTCCAAATACACGCGCCGCGGCCGGACGGGGCTCTCGCGCACGTAGCCCAAATATGCGCCGACACACCACGGCCGAGTTGGAAACAGGCGCAGTGCGTCCGCTGGCTGCAGTGTATACACGAGCCGTTGTCAGCGCGCCCCAGATGTCGCCTGCGGGCCGCGGGGGAAAAGGGCGACCGCGCTGCTGCTGCGGCTGCTCGGTTGAGTCGCGCAGCCTCGGTGCATGCTTGGCTGCTGCTTGGCCACGCGCCGTATTCGCCCAGCACGTGCACGCTCTTCGGCGCGGACGGCGAGTGCTCCGCCGAGCTTTCTTTCGTCCTCTTCCACCCTTCTCTCCCCTCTCTCCCTCCCCCACTTCCACCCCCTTGCGCACGCGCTTTGTGGTAGCGATACACAAAGTCTTAGCTTTCAAGTGCGTCGCGCCATCCTGCTGGTGGGGATAATCGTGAATGTTCAAATGTCTATTCAGAGCAGCACGTTCCTTCACCGGGGAACGCGGATGCACGTGGCATGAGTGAAAGAAGGACGGGATGGAAGTCTCTATTTCAGGGTGTCCGCTGAAACGTATTTCAGTATGCAAATAAGTTCGAGCGTTAGCAAACTTGGTACGCCTGGCTTAGCGGTGGCGTCGCGCTTTTTTGCGTGCAGTGACGATAGTCTTGGAGAGCAGCAACTCGAATTTGCCTTTTTTTTTTTTTGACAGCGCGCTGTATTATGTACCCAAAGAAGGCAGACTGCCTGATAAGTCTACGTCTACTAAGCGGACAAGAAGCGAATGTGTCACTTCTTGTTTGGCCGTAACAGCCATTTCGGAAAATAGTACGTGTCTCTGGCGGAGTTCACCCTGCCTTCGGGACTGGCCCTGCTTCCGTAATGTATAAATCTGTGCTCCGTGGCTTGAACAGATCCTGACTCGTTGAGGCTGTCGCACAATGGACCCTCTGGCCAATACGTGTGTAGCTAGACTATGTATACAGTAGCTGTCATTCTTAGAGGTAACTAGAAGAATGGTTAAACCGGCTCTTCACGCGATGAAAAGTAGGTTTAAACGCAAACCAGGAGCTCAACTCCTCCTCTCGAGCTCTCTGTGGATTTTTTTTCTCTTCGCTTGTTTTCCTACTTCCTTGTGTTCTTCGTAGCCCTATTTTGTTTTCACTTCTCATGTTCCCTCTAAGTATGACGAGTACTGTACAGAAATCCGCGCACGCGGGCTGAAGCAAGCAGACGTACAGCTGTATGAACTTATTCGCAAGAATAGAAGTTAGGAAAAGGGGTGGTTTGTATACAAGCATGCTCCTTCGCTTGGCCCTATCCGATACTGGTTCGCATTCAGGTGTGTCCGAGAAGTATCCGATCTAGAGTTTGATACAGCCAAAACTTGCTGCCACGTGCTCGAGGCCACCCCATCTGTTCATGAGTGCATAATTACTAATAATTACTGTAGTACGCATTTTGACTAAAGGACCACCTAATCAGTCCATTTCATTTAACTCTTACGGAGATTGTACGGCTATACCCTTATGAAAATGGTCTATAGACTGTCTATACACTTTTTATAGACTATATAGACGCCCTTTACACTGATTTTTTTCAATAGTCTATAGAGAATCTATAGACTAAAGTCTACAGCCGCCTTAATTTCCTTTTGTCTATAGATGGTCCATAGACTACCTATAGACTGAAGTCTATAACCGCATCAATTTCCTTTTGTCTATAGGTGGTCCATAGACTATCTATAGACTAAATTCTATAACAGACATAATTTTCCTTTGTCTACAGACGGTCAATAGATTATATACCGTCGCACGCGGTATTTAAAACTTCGAACACAGGGGTTTCTGCAGGACCAGAAAAAGTTCGGGGGTCTTTAAAGGAACCATGTATTCGGTCCCTTCTAATAAAACCGGACACGTTTTATTGAACTGTGTATAGACATGGGCGCACTGCGCCTATCCCACTATGTCCAGTAAATGGTAACGTATTAACCCACCTAGCTAACGTTTCAGCCAGCATATATATATACACAATTCAAATGCGTCCATGAGGCGAGCGTGATTGTCTCTTCAGCGCAACTGTCTGCTGTAAGAAACAAAAAAAAAAGTCCTAAACTTAAACTGCGCCTGTACGTTATAGAGCTGTAAAAAATGCATGCAGGATGCATACATGAAAGGAAATACGACGGCTAATTAACGACTCCCTTCGTCGTCTCTCTCATCCCCCCCCCCTAATTTAATACAATCGGCACCTGGTGACGGCGATATGAAGACAGGCATCCCGGCACATTTTCGATTGTTGCTCGGCGACCGACGGCTGGAGCAGGTGCCGAGTTTCCATTCACTTCGTCCTCAACACTTGCGTCTTCCCCCAGCTGGTCCCATTGTGTTGCATCGCGCGCGTGGCGAGACCTCTTCCATTGGTGAGCTTAATTACAACAAGAGCGCATGTCTAACACGACCCAGGGTCTTGTTACAGCCACGGCCCGCGTTTATTGCGAAGGCGTTGATTGCGGCACTCAAAAAACGTGACATAATTAAACAGAACTTCCTTCGTCTCTACAGGAAAGACGGCGACCATGATGGAACTGGAAATTTAGTGGCGAAGTTGAATCGCCATTAAGGTCCGACGCACCGTATGAGCACATATAGAGAGACTGACTGCATGCTTGAGAATGAATTTCAGTCGCATGCACAGTCCTGCTTGCTATGCCGAAAATAGAAATTCTTCCGCCATTTAAATTCCTCCGTTAACGTTGGATATCAGCGTTCTGCACTTTGTAAGCGTTAAATCTAATCAAAATGCAGGGATGCTGCGTCCACGTTAGTAACAACTGCAAATTTACGCGCACATAAAACGAGAAACCAGCAGCGGCCTCCAGACAGGCTTCACAATGCCTCAGTCATTGCGGTCACGAGGGCTACTGCTTTGAATACAAAGGATATCGATCAAGTGGATTTTGCATATATACACGCGATGGGACGCCTTGAGGGCCTTCTAATGACCTGGAGAAAGAATGCACCCTAATTGCATTTCGTAAGCCATTGTCTCCTATTCAACAACGTTGGTTTTAAATCAAAGGAGTAATTACTCATCAGCGTCCAGCCGAGCGCAGCCACACGGCTAGTACAGCAAAGTGGAAAGCTACCCAACATTCTTGCGATCTTCATAGTTGAGAGCAAAATGATCCTGGTTATAAACTCGAACCTCTAACCATAGCCTCTACTGCCCAGTTACTCTCCAGTGCTTAAGCTACTATGGTACAAGAGGCTCAGCTAAATGCTAATGGTTAAGTACTCTTCTGAATCGTAATTACCCTCACATACACCAGGACTGAAATTAATTTTTTTAGGGAACCATTGTCCAGTCTCCTGCAAGAGGAACCACTACTTGCTTTCATAATGAAGACACTCGATCGTTTAGTATCACAGGATACATTGTCTAGGAATAATTTACATTATCAATAATTACTAAGCCTTCTCCAAACCTGATGTAGTCAAAAGTTCGTTCCTGGCCATATCTCTAACCCTTAACCATTGCCTGACCGGTGCAGTCGTTCCACCAAATTATGCTGGAGGCGCGCACCTGTGACGAGGTTATCAACAACTCGAAACGGGAACGACGCTGTTGCACCATGCGTGAGGCTACATGACTGTATCTCTAAAGGTAAGTAAAGGGATTATAAGTACACATTTTGAAGGGTATCTTTGACAACAATTTTCACTAAGCTATGAAACTTTACTCTGTAGCCGAATGGCTATACGCCCCATGAATGTGAACTTTAACATACTCTTTGTTGGAACGCGGACTGTGCGGTGTCCCCAGAAGGGCGCAATAATAAGACGAAGGATGAACCGTTTGAAACTCTGCAGATGATTTTAATCATATATTATAGGTGGCGAGGAGTTCCTTTATGTACTAATGCTTCAGCATTGAGCTGCACGCGATCCGCTTCCAAGCCGCATGCCGCACTCCTAGAAAGCAAGTAAATCACAGGACGTGCTCATATATACGGCGCGTCAGAAAATTTACCGCGAGTTTGTTAATACTTCGCTCTTGGCTGAAGATCGACTTTACCCGAATCGCGCGTTTGTGCACTGCCATCACGAGATTGTTTTCAACAGGAGTCATTCGAAGCTGCCTCCTCTATAACCGCAGCTAAGCGCACAAGGTGCCTCCGGAGCAATGCGAAGACGTCGAGCAGCATACACGAAAGCGCCACAGGGACCTTGGATGTTCAGGTTCGCTAGCTCAGCGCGCATTAGCATTGAATGGCGTTTCTGCGCGCCAAAACGCGAGCTCCGCCACCACCGCCGCGGCGTGTGTGTGTCGCAGGTAGCGGAATGGCCCGACCGCTGCACCGCCCAGAGCGTGCGCTGAGGCGAGACGGGCCACAAGACTGCCCAGCAGCCATGGCCCCGTTACCGGCGCCGCTTCCCCAACACCTGTACAGCACCACAGCGTGTCCCTTTTAACGACGATCTTGGCGGCGGACGCTTCCGCCGCTCACGACCGGGCGCGCGCGCGGGCGGTGAGAAAGCCGGTCTTGTTGGCCCATTTGCGGGACAAAAGCTAATGTCCCGAGCGTGTCGCGCTCCTTAGGGCCGCCGCCGCCGAATGGACGCCCGCGCAAGGCTCGACGCTGACTCGGCGGGACAGCACGCCGCCGCCGGGAGAGGCTTTTGTGCGCGACGACCGCCTCCGCGCCGATGCGAACCGCGTCCCCGCGTTGGCGGCAGCTGCCCTCTCCACGGCAGCGGACAGTGAGTGGCGCGACCTTTTCCCGAGCGCCGCCGAGGCGCGTGATGGCTGGCGTCGTGTCCAGATACACGGGGCCCTGCAAAGGGGGCGCCCACCCCCGACGATCGTTGTGGCGTTGCATTCGCGGGGAAGCGCCGCTCTGCTGAGGCGGGCCGCGACCGCAGCCTTTGGTGTGGCACCGCACGGCAGGACACGACTCGCCGCGATATGCGCGGGCGGCTGAACGCGATGTCACGAGCGTCGCGTACTCGAGTGCATCGCAGGTCGGCGCCGGTGCCTTTGCGCCGCGGCACGCCATTCATGCGGCGCCTCAAAGAAGGGTCAGCACTAGGACATAGGCGAGCACGGCGAGGAATAAACGTTTGTTGCCGCTGCATATGAACCCTAGCCCGAGCGCAGGCTCCACTCGAGATGACACCCTCACTGGGATGGAAGCTAGGATAGAAGCGATGCTCGAAAGAACAAGGGAGAGAATGTATCTACTAAGCAGCGCTGGCCGCATAAATAATCACCGTGTTCACATTTATGTAACCTTTTTTTTTTGCTTTTTGCATTGTTCACGAACTCAACTGAGTATTGGTTGCTGCCATTCAAGAATGCAGCATCTGCCACGATAGCTGTCGCCAAGCAGTTATCCTTGCTTATACTCGTATTGCGCTCACGGCTTTGCCGTATGACGTCACTGGTGGTATGGCTAGGACCATTTCAGCTCCTCCGAAATGAGTCAACGATATTGGGAAGCCTGCCTTAAGTAAAGAAGTTAGGAGTTGATCGAACGAGTCTGAGAGGGAGGTTGTTCGTATGTGACCCTTGAAGCTGACGTTGAGGTGCTTGCTGGTTGCTGGCTGCAGGCGGGGACTGACGTTACGATCATGGCCGGAAATTTCTCCGGAGTAGTGACAACGGGCCGTGGATTTATTGCGAAGTGGCGCGGCAGAACGACCGATACCTCTCTCTGTCCGTGAGGACCGCTGAAGCGACCTCCCTATACCTCTCTTACGGATGTCGGCGCAGAAGGGGACCCTACATGTCGAGCCAGCGAATCAGGGCGCCGGAAGCATCCGCGACTGAGACTGCTCCTTCCTGATTTCTGCCCCTTCTTAGCGACTTAGCAGACAAGAGAAGAAAGAAGCAAAAATGCGGTGTCCTCTCTTGGGGCGCATCCGCCATTGGACAGGTCCGCCGGCCGGCCGGTGGCGAGGACGCGCGGGTCGTCCTCCCGTCGACCGGTCGATGCGTCCAATGGGCGACCAGGTGTGCGACAGCGCGAAAGGAAGGGGGGGAGGGGGGGGGGGGGGAGCGCGACGTCGCCGGAGCAAGAAGGCGACAGTGGCCGCCGCCGCCGCACGGGCCAATGGCGACACCAACCCTCCCGCTGCGGCCGGCCCCCTCGGGGAGGACGGGCTCCTCACGGATGTGCGTAGCCCCCCCCTCTTACAACTCGCCTTCCTTGCAACCCCCCCACCACCACTGCTCGCTTAGCGAGACCGGCTGGACAAGCGGAGAGGGGCGCGCCATTCCTTGCCTCAAAACACAGGGCCGCTACACGAAAAGGACGCGCGCTCGCTCTAACGAAGGATAAAGAGCACGAGGGAACACGCCGTCAAACCCTCGACATAAAACGAGTAGGGGCAAAGACAACTAAAGGGCGGAATGTCCGGCCCAGTTTTCAATATTGTACAGAGGGAAAGGCGCCCTTTCGAACAACACTACTCTTCGAAAGCATTCAGACTCCGTTTGTCCTTTATCGGCGCGCCGCTGTTGGTCCTTGTGCAGGTTGGACCAAGAAATGCGCTGTGTGACCCAAGCCAAGCAAGATATGGACATACTTCGGTGATAACACTACCGAAAGCCATTCGTGAAATGCCGCGGAGGAAGCGGCTACAAAGAAATTGGCTATTCACAAAATCGAGCCGAAGTTGATGTAGAAAGCTCTCAGGCTAGAACACCTATAGTCTTTCGGATGCTGATTCGAAGCAGGCTTGAACTTATCCTGTTACTCAGTTAGAACTTGGCTTACAGAAGTAAATATTTCCACGATACATTCCAGGGAGACGCTTCAACCGCCAAGAAACCGCCACTGCGCGCAACGTTTGTGCATTTGTGCGTACGCAGCTGGTCTCTGCGCGGTTCGGTGTGCATTCGGAGTCATGAACATTGCAAACTGTGCACGTGTTTAATGACGCGGCTGGTCAAGCCATGTGCTTAAAACCTACGTTTACATATACGGACCTTTTTAACTGTCTCGTCAACGGTAGAATTGATCCTCGCAGCAAGGTGTCAACTATAGACTCGTCCACAGCCCCGTATGTGTACAGTTACACTCAACGTCACTCGCTTTCTACAATAGCGTAGTCTCGGCTCCGGACGCAGCATCAGCCGCGGTGGTTAAAAAAGCGAGCAGTCCGAAGCCTGCTCCTCTCAACGAAATGATCGGAAATGACCGGATGCCTCGCCACACGGTGGAAGCTGCGTTCACACCTCTCTCCGTGCGCGCTGTCCACACAGTTCCGAATCGCTTCCTCGCGCGAGCGTATCGAGACCGCCGGGCACGACTGGACGTTGCGCGGTGGCCTGCCTCGCTCCATTTCGACACAGGTCAATGGCAGGCCGGTGTCCACTAAGTGAATCCGCCGACATGACATCACGCGCTGCGTGCACCCCTCGCAGCACAGTGAAACCACCGCCACGGTCGTCGACACAGGCGAACGGTTAAAAAGCAAGATGCGGCGCACACAGGGACAAACCGGCGCTGTGTCAAAACCATGTCGTGATGACACCGCAACGACCGGTGCGCTGTGCACGCCGCCACCAACCGCACTGCGGGCAGGGGGTGCGATCGCAGAACGCTGATGGTTCCGTCACGAATCGAGCATTTACGGCGAGCCGAAAAGCAGCTCGGGGGACATGGCGCAACCGGCGGCGCTGCAGCGGCGGCGGCGGCGGCGCGACGCGCGGCCGGATCACACGGCCTGCGCAAACAACCGCGCCGCCGCCGCCGCGCGCTGTCGCCAAGACAAAAGGCGTCGGTGCCGATCGGAGCGGCCTCCTCCGATAATCGCGCCGCGGGCACGGGGGACCCTCCCTCCCCTGGCGGGACCGGCGCAGTCATCATCGGTTGTCGTTCGCCGAAGGCACGAAGCCGTCGTCGCTGAGGCGGGGGGACAACGCGCGCCCGCTTTGTTGAAACATGCCCTCCCCTCCCCGCGGCGGTGAAGGGTCCGCGTCGGACCAAGTGGCGGCGGCGCTGGCGGCACAATGGCCCCTGATGCTATTACGCGGCGTCGGCCAGCGTCTGTCATTACGGCGTCTCAGCTGTCCTCTTTGTTGTCCCATCCTGCGGTTCCGGGATGGACTCCCGCCTGAGAGCGGGGGCTGCTGCTGCTTGCCGCCACTGCGACCAAGCAGCGAGACAGGGGCAACGTGTCTTGCCACGGCTCGTAGAGGTCAGAGGGAGGGCATACGAGGGCGGTGGACACATCATTCCTCGCCGATGTACTGGCTTGCTTGACGACCCCCCTTCCCCCGCTGGGTATGGCCGGGAAGTATACAAGCACTTTGGGGGCTGGATGATGTCCGTTGGAATTCCGTGCACGTTCAGGAACGACGCATAGCTTTGGTAGAGGTGGTATGAGTGCCCTTTCTCCAGCGCATGGCGCTTCTGACATGGCGGCTTATAAGGGAGCGTGGTACTCCACTGGCTGCCAAGGTCGACCGAGAACTTCCAGACCCTGTGAAGCTTCTGTCGGCAGATAGTCTCGCAGATCTGTCCCTTCGCAACGACCACTTTCCGTTCAATGCAAACAAGAAAGAAAAGTGGACGCGGGGCAAGGGCCTTACACACGTCACGTCGACGTGTATTCGTTTCAACTCCACATATAGCGCGAGTCCTCATGGTATGTCTTGAAACGACTCGTAAAAGGAATCAATGCGAAGTAATAATGGATAAAACTGTTCATTGGATCCAATAGCCAACTACAGAGCCAGGATTGGGTGGTCCCCCTAGTCCGGCAGTCCATTGGCCTTCAGCGCAGCTTCAGCCTGAATACGTCTTCGCTTCTCACGCCAACATCCTGAGGAGCACACATTCCCCCTAGTAGGCCCCGAACACTGCTGCCGCAGAAATCACTGCCTCCACGGAGTGACAACTCCGAAGCCCCGTGCCACGACTCGTGCTTGGCGTAGATATGGAGGCCCAAGCTGCGTGCGGGCAGGCACTCGTTGCCCACGAAACAAACGTTTCCCTATACTCTCCCTCAGGGACGCTTGTCTCCTAATGGCCTCGCCAGCTGAGGCCGCTGAGCCCCGAGATCCGCGCCGAGAGGGTCGTGATCGAGAGACAATGAACGAAAACAAGAGGCCGAGCAGCGGGGTGGGGGTGAACCGGGAAAAAGCAAAGCTTAGCGCGCGGGGAGCAAAGGGGTCCTCCAGCAACGGGGCCGGAAGGCGTGCGCACTGCCTCTGCTGTTTCTGCTGCGCCAGACCCGTTATTTATGGCTGCTCGGATGGGGCTCGTTAGGAGCAACGGCGCGACGCCTCCGCGGACATCTTTATTACAATTTCCGAAGCAGCGCTGCTCGCTTCCAGGCGTCGTTGTTTTTGCGCCTGGTCGGAGGAACGGCGACAGTCGGTTCCGGACGGAACAATGCGGGCGTCTGCGGCGCAGTCGGCACCGACCCGGGGTTGAACAAAGACGCCGATCGGCCGACCGGGGCCTTCTCCGGAAATGCTTCATTGCCGGTTTCAGACCGGGGTGGTAAGTACGGCCATCGGCGCGCTGTCACGCCGATGGTGTGGGAGCAGCGGGAGCCAAAGGGTTGCTCTTTTCTATCTGCGTGCGTGTGCGTGCTTGCTCCTGAAGAAGAGAGCGTTCAGAAAGGCGGAGGCGTCACCGCGTGATGAGACGGCGCCCTCTGTTGGACGCGCGACAGTGCGGCTAAAGAACCTTCGTACTACAGTGGCGAGGAGGAACACCGTTTACAGACACCAAGTACACTACGTGTACAAACTCAGCCGGCGCATTCGCGCTTAGTTCAGATGTCTTCGAAAGACAAATCCCCAGAAGAACAGCCTTCGGAATAATGTTGACCATATATACAACAATGGACGGAGGCAGAGACAGGGACATAAAGAACGCTATGTAACCTTTGACCTCTTCGTCTCTCGATCTGCTCGTTTCTTTAGCTACAGATAAACCAATGGTCCTCGACTCTACGCTCGTTTACAACATGCGCTCCAGGCGAGCGTGCTGAAGCCTAATACGAAAGGTGATACAATTAGCCGAGGGTGAGAAGCTTCTTTTCGTCCATGAGCGTGACTAGCATCCCAGTTGATCCAGATCGTGTTAGCTGGCAGAGACCGAAGTAAATGCGTTAGCTTAACTACGTCTGCCTCATGCACTACATGTATGTAGTCGGGGACAAAAGTCTCTGGACCACGCGTTCCTCAAACGAAGCCGGTAGCTCTGCTACTATAGCCGGAGGCTGGAGACCACACTTGTGGCGGTGAAAGTCAGAATTTTGTTCCTTCATCTCCACAAGCGTGGACTCCAGCACCGGCTAGTATCAGAATTATCGCCTTCGTTTCAGGGAACGCGTGGTCCAGAGACTTTTGTCCGCGACTTTACTCTACACCACACCATCATTTAAACAGTGTAACCCATGCCGCTCAAAAGAAGACCGTTACGATGGAAAAATGAAGGTTTGGAGCTCTCTCTATAGATAACGCTCAGCCTACGAGAGTGTGATATGAAAGATAGCACTTCACTGCCTTCTGGACTGAATGTGTAGTAATAGCTGCCGGCCTTCTGGGACCGAATACATAATAGCTATGCGTACGTCGAAGACTGCCTCCTCATGTTAGCAGCCTGGAATTTGAACGCTCTCTCAAGACAGCCTGCAGGCGACTTTGAAACGCCAATAGAGCACGGCGACTTTTAGCCACGGTCACGCAGATGTGTCCCGCGTCTCGAGTCCGTGGCCGGCCGCCTACACAGGCGACGCCCGCGGCCACCAAGGGCAGAGAAAAGGGCGCGCGGGTGAAGTTCGCGTCCGCGGTCAGTATACATACGACGCCGCGAATTCTGTAGGCTAAAAGTTAAAGCTTTGGAGACTGTTCAGCCGCGGGCTAAAGTGCCTGTGTGTGTGCAGTAGGGAGCGGGGGAAGGCGGCTGGTAAGAGCCAATTGCACGGTAGTTAATCTATTTAAGAGCGTTAACTCTTAATAATAATAATTGGTTTTTGGGAAAGGAAATGGCGCAGTATCTGCCTCGTTGGACACCTGAACCGCGCCGTAAGGGAAGGGATAAAGGAGAGAGTGAAAGAAGAAAGGAAGAAAGAGGTGTCGTAGTGGAGGGCTCCGGAATAATTTCGACAAGCTGGGAATCTTTAACGACACCGCGCAGCACACGGGCGCCTTAGCGTTTCCCTCTCACTTACGTAAGGGAAGGGATAGAGGAGAGAGTGAAAGAAGAAAGGAAGAAAGAGATGCCGTAGTGGAGGGCTCCGGAATAATTTCGACCACCTGGGGATCTTTAATGTGCACTGACACCGCGCAGCACACGGGCGCCTTAGCGTTTCCCTCATTACTTGCTCATCACGTTTCTCGATTTCTTGGGGTCTGCTACAACCTCCCTTCGGCGTGAAATTTTCCAAGTCCGGGGAATTCAAGATTCCGGCGGGCCCCCATAGTTAATCGATATAGCAACCCAATTGGTGATTGATTGGGGACGTCATTAGTATATCGAATCGATGATTGATTGCTGACGACAATGATATATCCAATTGGTGATTGATTGCTGACGTCACCTATAAATCCAAGACGCCAATTCGTATTTCCATTGGTGCACCTCACTTTAATCTCATTCACATCAATTCTAGTAAAACCAAACAGCTAACGCTCGTTATACTTCAACGTCTTCCAGGCGGTGGCAGCATCTTCGTTTTTTCTCCATCACATTTCTGCTTGTAAACGTTTTTTTTTTCTAACGCACACATTTGCGCGCACGTACTTCTGCACTGTACCGAAAGCATATTATGTTGAACCCTTACAAAAATTTTGCCAAAAAGTACAAAAAGTACGTTTACAAAAAGTTTATATAGACTTTCCATAGACTTCTGCCCATAAAGTCTATAGATTCTCTGTAGACAAACCCTAGAGAGCAGTCTATAGGCAATACAAATCCTATAGACAGTCTATAGACAATCAATAGAGTTATCAATCACCAATTGGGTTGCTATATCGACTAACCATGGGGGCCGCCATCTTGAATTCTTCGGACTTTGGAAATTTCACGCCGAAGGGAAGTGGTAGCAGACCCCAAGAAATCGAGAAACGCGATGAGTAAGAGCTCACGCTCCTAAGACGGTCAGCTGTGAGGCGCCTAAGAAATGTCGCCTTGTGCAACTCCATTAAGAACGCGGCCGGGGCTCACTCACCTGCAGTATGTACCCGCGGACGTAGTCCTCGTACGTCCAGCCCAAGCTGTGCAGTACGCGTATGACGTCGTCGTGCGGCAGCACGCTCAGCAGCCGGTCGAGCAGGATCTTGAGGCGCACCGGCACCGCCTGGCTGCCGTACAGCACCAGCGAGGCCATGTCGTACGCGCTGGTCGGCTGCACCGGCTCGGCGCCGCCGCCACCCGCCCCCGCCACCACCATGGCCGCCCGCCGAGGGTCGCACAACTTGTCCAGCGCTGCAGAGAGAAGAAGAGCAGAAACGCGCCGGTCAGCGACGGCCTTGCGATGTTCCCACACTCCGCCGCGCTTCCTTAATTGCTCGGTTCTGCGCGCCCCCTTCCGTTCCCGATCCCTTTGTTCTCCAGGGACCATCGCCCAAATTGAAAGACGTATACGCAAACAGCATGCAGTGGGCGGCGGTCTTATCAACGTGCATTGCAACGGGTATACGGCAGTTCTGGTCCGAGAAACCCGGCTAGAAACGGCCGAAGCACACGCGAAACGTCGGTTGAGCCCAGCTCTCCCCCTTAGCTTCTCGCTGATAGGATTCCTGTGATTTATTTTTTTTTCGGTTCATACGTAGTTCCACTCTACTGGGATATCAGCACTGGCGTTTTAAATTACTGCAAGTGGTTTGGTTTGGTTTGGGTGGTAACCCTTACAAAAATTTCGCTGGAGAGTCTATAGGCTGTCTTCAGACTTCTGCCTATAAAGTCTATAGACTATGGACGACCTAGAGAACAGGCTATAGGCAATACAAATCCTATAGACAGTCTATAGACAATCTGTAGATTTATGGCCATACACTTTTAGTAGACTTTTGTCTACTGAAAGTCGGGTAACGAACTGACGTGAACTTGCACTGCACTGAAAATATGCGAACATTATGCCAGTGGTGCAGTCTAAGCTTTAAATACTCAGAACAGTGGATGAGACTAGAAAAACGGGAATAAGAATGGCCAACACTTACTCCTGCCATGCACGCAGCGACGGCCGTGTAGAATAACTTGAGCTTCCGCCCGCTCAAAGAAATTGAATTTAGGCATTTCATTAAAGTAGTCACTGATAGCAATCACGAAAAGACCCACCGGTCTGGAACTACTGGCCTCCGATGACTACAGTCGGATACAACTCGAGAAAGAAGACACTTTTCCCTGACAAAGGACTCCCTTCCAACCAATGGCGTCAGCCGATTGTCATGAGCCTGCTAGCGTGACAATGCACGGAGTGATAGATGAAAGGGGATAGTCCCCTCTCTGCATTGTAAAGCTAGCAGGTTCATGAGAATCGGCCGACGCCATTGACTGGAAGAGGGTCCTTTGTCGGGGAAAAGCCGCTTCGTTCTTGAGTTGTATCTGACTATAGCATACAGAGGGCACGACCACCACGACTCAGATAGTTCAGGTGAGCGGTGTTACTGCGTACCTCCAAAAGATGGCAGCACAACGTCTATAAAGCAGCGGAATTAAAGGTGTAAAGCTGCCATCAAGGAACATGTTTCGGGAGTAGAGCACACTGCACCTATATTAACAAAGCAGCTGTTCATTTTCCCTTTCACGCACACGGACTTCCACCACGGTCTTGAAGAGAACGGTGCAATCAACCGTCGCGTCGAACATCGCTAGCAAAAGCGTAGGCGCCCATCAAGCGCTTTCCTCGCTCCGGAGCGCGCAGAGTCCTTGGACATCGCACTCAAGCCCACAAATGGCGGAGGCTCGCGCCACGACATTTTTGACAGCCAATCAGCGTTGACACTAGCCCCCTTTTGAAAAGAGGTCACAACTGTTCCTGCGGTCTTCGCCGCCGGCAGCGCGGCGACGGCGACATTCGATGTGTCGCCATCTTCAGGACTGCAGCAATCTCAACCGCGTCACATAAGGCACCTGCGTTGACAGCTCTGCGATTGTTCCCACTGCTGCCTCGAAGTAGAACGTTCTTGCATGCTAGCTGATTCATTTCGAGGAAAGTTAAGACTGCGCAAATAGGACGGGGATGCGAGGCAGAAGAAGTACGAATAAACCCCTTACAACAATGGTCTACAGACAGTCTATAGACTTCTTAGACTCTATTGCCTTCCTATAGATATTTATTTCTGTCTATTTGAAGTCTATAGACTGTCTATAGACAAAAGTCTACTAAAAGTGTATGGTCATAAATCTACAGATTGTCTATACAGACAGTCTATAGGATTTGTATTGCCTATAGACTGTTCTCTAGCTTGTCCATAAAAAGTCTATAGACCTTATAGGCAGAAGTCTTTGACAGTCTATAGACTCTCCAAAGAAATTTTGTAAGGGGTACCAGCACAGGCTTTTTTAAACTCATCAGCCGTAGTCACATCCCATTCTTATTAATTAAAGACATCTCTCTCTTTCAAGACAACCAGAGCCACCATACCCTGTGACTGTTCAAAGTACAGAAAATACGAGCGCGGGCATTGGTTCCAAAGCAGTCTAGCTTGCTGGCGGGCCCATGACAACAAATAGCTCGCCATCGTATACCACCCACTGCAAACTAAAGAAACGGTATCGTCAATAGCGACGCCCGACTCTACAAAATATATAACCGCGCACCTTCTACTCGAACGAAACAGCTGCGTGGCGTCTGATCGTGTGGCACAAAGTATTTTTTTTTTCCGATACGCCGCCTAATAAAATCCATCCAGGGACGATACAGGCCCTCTGTTTTCGGTGACGCAGGTCACGCTGTGTGGAGTTGCGATCAGCTTCGGCACAGCGACTCGTGTTCGCAACACTGCATAGAGCACATACTACTGTGCGCACACAATAGAAGGGTCCATAGATTAGCAGAGCGATAGTAAAGTTCGATTAGAGGAAAGGTGGAGAGGTCGGCTGGCGGAGAGTTCAGTAGCTATAGCCCATTCTATCCGCGGTGCTAAACTTCAGCCAGGGTCTGGTGAACAACATTCAAAACACCCTGGATTTAATAATATAAACTAGAGGGATCTCTTGACCGCTATACCTTTACAGATTCCGCTTCGACCCACCCTGCCCCAACTGCTCACCAGTGCACGCCAGCCTCGAGTATTGCCGCTATAGTTATGTACCGTCACCATAAAATCCCACTCTGCATTTCCTGTCGTGCAATGGCTGGCTCGCCTCAGCGGGACGACAAGCCAGCTTTAGAGCTCGAAGCTCTGGACGTCTTGGACACAGTTATTTTCCACCCAAAACAAAAGTAATTCATCCGCGTCAGCAGCATGGCTCTGTTCAAGTGCCGAAAATTCCTCCTGCAGCAGAAGGTAAAGGGAAGGGCCAAGTAGTACAGCGTGAGAGCGGGCACCTCACGCGCTATATAGCTGCAGACTGTTCCGTGAGTGTGCACAGTATCTCGCAAGGACACACCGGTCGGCCAATCTATAAACGGGGCGCGACAGGCGGCCAAGCCCCGGTGATCAGCGACCGGCGGTACGCTGATCCCGGATCCCTGACTCGGCGGAATACTGATGAGGGCTGCCCTCCCCGCTCTAATGGTGCCCGCGGGGCCCGCTGGGCCGAACGGGACGCGCCTTGGGCAGCCTGTCGCCGCGCAGTTATGACGACAGTCACCGGGGCCGATTAATGGGGCGACGCGACGACGGCCTCTCCACTTCTGATCGCGCCGACGCGATCGCCCCCTCCGCTGCACCCCCGGCCGTGCGTCCTCGCAACGGTGTGGATGGAGGCACCCGCGGCGCGCTTTCGCGCCAGTGTGACAAGTTTCCGATCGGGGGGCGTCGCCGCCTGCCCAGGATCGCCCGCGGCCGCACAGGGATGGCTGCTGCTTCACGACTTGTAACGACCGCGCTCGCTCGCTGCCTCGCCACTTCACGAAGCGCGCGCGTGATGATGCCAACAAGGCGCGACGCCAGGCGAGCGTAGATTGCGCGGACGCGGGTCTGGGTCGCGCACCGTATACGTATGTAGAGCCGGGGATATAAAGTAGCCATAGGCACATCAACGGAAGCAGTGACAGCGCGATAAAACGATCGATTAGGTGGGAGTTAATGGCGCCACTGGCTCTTTGTGACGTCATATGTATCGAAGATCCGAGCAGCATCACGCCAAATATGAGTATCACAAGAAGCAGCTGGGGTGTGCGTGGGTATACTATACTGCTAGCACTTGTGTCTACTGTATGTACTATACTTCCCAGTACACAGTTATGCGGGGTCCGCGTTTTCTTGCCGCAATGGAATCAACTTGAGACAGAGCGCGAGTCTCTGCAGAGCGCGATCAGCGCGAGAGGAATCGGAAGGATCGGCGACTTGGGCCCGACAGGAGAGGTCATCTCGAAACTTGGAAAAACACCTTGGCGCAAAAAAATTCACGTACACAAAAGAGACGAGGGTCTAGACGACGGACAGGCGCCAAGGTGTTCATCCAAGTTTCGAGATGCTAAACCAACAAGTCCGGCAACATGCTTTACTAAGGAGAGGTCAGTTTCGAAAAACGCTTCAGGCGATGAAAACTCATTAGGCGCGGCATGTGGCTGCTCTCCGGCTGTGATACGGCTTGTAAGCAGCCATATATCCCAAATGACATAACATCGCCGGTCATCGTTGATCGCTCTCAGATTTGTTTATTAATGAGCTCAGGATTCGCAGATTTTAAAGCGGCGAAAGAGCTCTGGCAGCTTCAGTACCCTGGATATGGGTGCTGCAACATCGGCTGTATTTATTTTTGCTTGGGACCACGCACTATTCCTGGGACACGGCATTTTGGTACATGGAATGAATGAATGAATGAATGAATGAATGAATGAATGAATGAATGAATGAATGAATGAATGAATGAATGAATGAATTTTTAAGAAAAGGAGCGTTCAAGCCACCGGTGGCAAAAAAAAAGCAACATTGTTTTATTCTACAGAATAAAACAGTTCTTTTTTTCTTTTGGCATCGCATTCCGAAGTGAAGTCTGCGACACGTAAACATTACGGCAAAAGTGCGCATCAGTATAAGTTTACCAACTATTATAATCTTACAAATCATGAAGTTATAAGTTTTGTAGAGCGCATTTATGAGTCTTAGTGATTAATTGATTACGACCGTTACAAATTAGCTGACCCCGTTAATAGTTCCCGTGAAGATAGATGGGCTGTTTGTACGTGTTCGTCTTCCCGTTGCCTATCGCAACCCACAGTTATGACGTCACAGTGAAATGAGCTTTCAGCCACACCTCAGCAGCGACACTACAGCGAAAACTTCGGGCGAACGGCCTCGCGTATGTATCGTCCATGATGCTTAGCTGCAAGTTATAGGCGGCTGTGATCCGTTAGACGGGCAGCGAGCATTTACATATGGTTTCTTTGCAACCTTCCCATAACGACACCAGCGATCGTCAGTTTAACGACCCGCCAAATGACCTTAATAGTTTGCATGCTCCTCCATCAGTGCTTATTTTTTTTTTTTTACGTGTCTGCCACAGCCGCGACGCTGACCCATAAGATAGGTGTCACAAACGGCCTGCGATTCCTCCCTGTGCAAGACACTGGCCTCCCTGTTCACAGTGATTTGCATTCAGCGATTTCTACAAACGCCTTTTAAAGTCTAGTCTAGCGTTCCTTTTTATACGGGAGTGTGCTTTTGTAGAGAAAACTATCCTTCGTATTAGTTTGCAAAGTGTACTGACTCGCTCCAGCTATACAACATAACCCCGAGTTCGATGGGCCTTTGAAGTTCGTTTTCGTATCTATTTAGTGAACAACGGAACCTTCAAGGTTGGCCCCGAACGCGCTAATCTTTATACTCATTTTCTGCTTCGAGATGAAAAAAAAAGAACAAAATATGTCATTGTCACTCACGTTGGAATGCTGACAACCGCCGATCACATTTGCACTTCCAGAGTTCTGTACGATATATGAGACAGATACTGCGCCATTTCCTTTCCCCCAAAGCCAAAACAAGAGTTCTGTACGAGTGGCGTTACAGGCCTGCGAAAAATCTGCTGTATTCGACGCTTCGAAGGTGACCCCTCAAGGATCGACATAATAAAACGCTCGGGGTTGAGTATTCTCGTGACGATGTGAAAACAAGAAAAAAAAGGTGGCGGCCAGGGAGAGAGAACAACGCGCCCTTAAATTAAATTTGCCCTGATTATAAATATATAAAAAATAACTGGTTGAAGTACACTTCTTTGATGAAACATTTATTTACCACCGGTTTCGGACGGTGGACCGTCCTTCAACAGAGTAAGACGACTGAACACAAACATTCGCGTGTTCGGAGCACAGTATGCAGATGGAGAGGGGAAAACGCTCTCCATTGAGGAAACAAACACATTCCGAAAGAGACAAACAGCGAGAGACAAGACTGCTCCTATCGATTAGGGGGAAAAGAGGGTTGCAAAGAGAGCAGAGTAAAAAAAATGGCGGAGGTAAGAGGGGTGTAAGAGGAGTTTGCAAGACAGTCAGCTTTACGCGTTACGTTTAGCAAAGACGCTTGGAGTGAAGCAGTCAGTAAGCCAAACAAACAATACAAAATGTGGCAGAGTACAGTTTTTAATTTACAGTTGATCGATAAAAAGGTATTCAAATATAATAATAATTGGTTTCTGGGGAAAGGAAATGGTGCAGTATCTGTCTCACATATCGGTGGACAACTGAACCGCGTCGTAAGGGAAGGGATAAATGATGGAGTGAAAGAAGAAAGGAAGAAAGTGGTGCCGTAGTGGAGGGCTCCGGAATAATTTCGACCACCTGGGGATCTTTAACGTGCACTGACATCGCACAGCACACGGGCCACGGGCTCTTTAGTATTCAAATATTTCGCGGGACCGCTTTGCGGCCGATGACGGGTAATCGCTATGCACACTTCTATTCACGAGTATGCACTGGATTGCCAGCGAAGTTGCCATCAATGACCCTCCTTGCCTCGTCCAAATGCAGTATATATATATATATATATATATATATATATATATATATATATATATATATATATATATATATATATATATATATATATATATATATATATATATATATATATATATATATATATATATATATATATATATATATATATATATATATACATATCTCGCTGCAGAGGTGTTGCGGCCCTTTTTCGGTAGCCGCAAAGCGCACGTTAAGAGGAGAAAACGATTGAAGCGCCAGCACGCGGCACACAGTTGCAATGGCACCAGGTTGTTTCCTATTCTGACCCCGCATAGCCGACATTCCGGCCAGAAAAGAAAAATATTGACTAGTGTACTAGTAATTGTGCCATCCAGAGTATAGAGTAGAAATTTCTTTATTGTCTGTTTTGGCTTTGTAACGCCGTTTCTTTTTTGGCGTTATAGTGAGTGCCACACTCCTCTAAATATCCCTCGAAATTCCAATGGTGATTCATGAGCTTTGTTTTAGCCGATGCCAATCGAGCTGAACGGTCGTTGAAAAACTCCTCGTGCGGTTCCTTCGATCACCGTTGAGTTCTTTAGCAAGTGACTCATGCTGGGCATTCAGCGTACTTGGGCGACAATGTATTAAACGCAGCGTGGTCAATCCACCCAAACGACGTGCAGTCTTGAGCACACTCTCCCTGCCCAATCCATTCCGTTAACACATGAATTCACGTAGCCCGCCTCCTGTGTATTTGGTTCAAGAAAATCCCGCGAGTACAAATAGCATTAAGACAGAAACGTTGTGTTAATCTGACATTTGCTCCGGCGATTGGAAACATGCACAGTATTTGCCAAAAGTAAGCCGGCTGCATGATTTGCTTCTCATTCGAATAGTAAAGCCCTTACGGGTTCAGAGCAACAAGTTCTCGGAAGTTGAGGACAAGGGTTCTCCTTACCATACAGAGATTTAGAGCTTGAGGGGCGGCATAATAGCTTCAATATACGACTGAGAAGCAAACCATCTAGCCTGGTTACTTTTGACAAAGACTGCACATTTGGAGTTCACGCGATTGCACTCGGTACCGCACTGCCTGATCTCGTCGTCCGTTTGGCGCAGCAAAATTGCAGAAACGAGTCGCTCTGGAGGCCGTCAGCTGGCCTTCGGGAAGGCACTAGAAGGGTCTCGCGCACACGAACACACGCGGGCCACAGCATGACAACGTTTACGGCGTTGTCATGCTTAGCCCCCTCCCCTCCTCCCTTTCTTCCCTTCCCCTTGTTCCCGCAACCGCGCGCGTATACTACACACACAGATCACGGCTCTCGCGCGCTCAGCTGGCGCGCGAACCATGCAGCAGCGCCCCCGTGTGTTGCGTGCCCGAGGGTCTTTCGCCGCCGTCACGCGGCAGTTCACACCAAGCAGTCTTATCCCCCCACCACCCCCTCCTCCCAACACACACATTACTTCCTTTTCCATTTGTGTGTTGTTTTTTCATCCCATGACGACCCAAGCGGGCGATTACGGTAGCGCGCCATGCTCCGGCGCGCAGCGGACCGGCCGGCGTGCGCAACGCGCTCTCGAAGTCGCCGCCGCCGCCGGAGGCACAGCCAGCAGCAAGCAGCATCCAGCGCCTGCAGTTCCTGCTCGCAGGCAGGCAGCGACCGTCGGGGTGGCGCGCGTTCCCCAGCGAACGCGTCCTCGGGCGGCCACGCGTGCATGCGTATATAGTGTATATACATGTATCTCCATCACGTCACGCTCTGAAATCGCCGCGTCGCGAGCGCGCGCGCTCCGCGGTTCACAGGCACCACGGTGCAGATTTTCGCGCGCGCGCCGCTTTCTCGTTCCAGGGTGTGAGCGCGAGAGTAACAAGGAGAGCCGCGTGCGCCCCCGTGTGACAGCAAGGCGGAAGGCCGCTCTCGCCTCCGCCACCAGGACACCCCGCGAACGCGTCCGCGTGGTCTCCGACATAGCTGACAATGCGCCATGATCTTAATTTATACGAGGCGGGCAGCAGCAGATCCCGGATTGTAGCGCCGACAAGCGCGTTTGTTAGTGTGCAGTGAGCTTGGCTGCTCGTCCACCGTTTCTTTCGCTTTCATTTTCCCTTCGAGCGCGTATCGTGCATGGACCCACGAAGACCTCCGATCGCGGCTCAGCACCGAATCGTATACGTAGTCACCTATGGTGTGGCCCACACGCTATACTGAGAGTGTTTAGGCCTTGCATGTGGCCGTTGATCCTCTCGGGAGAAGCGTTCAGCCGCATACAGTCCACGGCAGTTTACTCCGCCCGTTAGGCCTTCATAAAAAGAAAGCGCAGAAGGGTTTTATCGTAGTTAAACCGAGTAGACGTGTGAAAGCATGTGTTCAGCCTGGTTGGCTCATGGTTTTGCTTTGCTGGGTCCTAGGAACGTGTCGCGACGACATTAGACTCAGGTTAAGCTCTGATCGAAGTTAAGCTGATCTAATCTGTACGCGTCGCAGACGGAATTTGATGAAGACGACGATGTGCAGTGCACAGCGCGAGAGTGTGTCGCAGTTTAGCACGAGGGGTGATCGTCTGCGGCGATGGCATACAGTGCTCTCGTGCAGTGGCCAGCGAAGCTGATCTGTTCGGGCCGCCGCTGGTTCCAAACCCAGTCGCGGCAATGTTTATTTTATTTCTGCATGGGCTGTTTGCTAAGTTTTGTTAAGTTCACCTTCAAGGTCAAGCTTCGCACAAACTCGGTGAGCCAGTTAGACCTCGTGAAGTACTTTCCCACTAAAAAAAATGTTGTCGCCACCGTCTGGAAGACGCTGAAGTAACGAGCGTTAGCTGTTTGGTTTACTAGAATTGATATGAATGAGATTAATGAGAGGTACATACTAATTACGTCACCAGCCAATCACTAATTGGGTTGCTATTTCGATTTACTATTGGGGCCGCCATCTTGGATTCCTCGAACTTGGAAAATTTCACGCCGAAGGGAGGTGGTAGCAGACCCCCAAGAAATCGAGAAACGTGATGAATAAGAGCTAACGCTCTTAAAATACAGGCCAGCCGGAATGCGTCAAGGCCGGTGGCTCGTCCACTTTGGACAAAGCTTATGCGTAACGTATGTGGACGATGTTCTGATTAGCCAAAAAGAACGCGGATAGGTCCGCCCTTTCAAGGACTGGACTCAAAGTGAGCAAAATGTTTTCATGTGTGGATCGCGTTGGCGGCGCGTAAGCGTATACACCATGAGTTTCACGGTGTTTTTGAGGCATAAAGGGATTCGCAAGCGACGCACCCGGCAGCCAGAACATTCCAGTATATACGCGAGCAAAACGCGTAGTTTTGCCGGAGCTTGTTTCTGGTTTGGTCAAATGATTTACACCCGCCGCGGTGGCTCAGTGGTTAGAGCGCTCGGCTACTGATCCGGAGTTCCCGGGTTCGAACCCGACCGCGGCGGCTGCGTTTTTATGGAGGAAAAACGCTAAGGCGCCCGTGTGCTGTGCGATGTCAGCGCACGTTAAAGATCCCCAGGTGGTCCAAATTATTCCGGAGCCCTCCACTACGGTACCTCTTTCTTCCTTTCCTCTTTCAGTCACTCCTTTATCAGTTCCCTTACGGCGCGGTTCAGGTGTCCAACGATATATGAGACAGATACTGCGCCATTTCCTCCCCCCCCCAAAAAAAAACAATTATCAAATGATTTAGGGGAATCCCCCAAGGTGGTGGAGAATTAAGGGAGGAATTACTCGTTGACATCCACCCGAGCGCAGCCATACGGCTACAAAGGAAAGCTATACAGCTTTCTCGGAAACTTCGTAGTTAAAGAAAAATTCGTCCTGGTCCGGGGTTCGAACCCGGGACCACCGCTTCACCGGATCGATCTTTCCTTTGTAGCCGTATGGCTGCGCTCGTTTGAAAGTCAATGAGTAATTACTCCCCGCCCTACCATAAGCTTGCCGTCCCGATTAGCTCAGTTGGTAGAGCGACTGCTCCGGTGAAGCGGTGGTCCCGGATTCGAACCCCGGACCAGGACGAATTTTTCTTTAACTACGAAGTTTCTGAGAAAGCTGCATAGCTTTCCTCTGTAGCCGTATGGCTGCGCTCGGATGGATGTCAGTGAGTAATTACTCCCTTATTGCTTGTTTCTAGTTTCCGTGAAATGACCGTTCATTCATTCACGCATTCAAGTCCTCGAGGATCCACGTGTGCAAATGCTAGAGCACAGGCCCACTTTCAGAAGCAGAAGTGCACCATTATTGAAACAGCCACCCCAGTCTGTTTGCCTCCTGTTCCGGACCTGCTTGTCTAAAACAGCCTACAGGCTTCTCATCTCGTCAGGATACCACTCCCTAAACCTCAAATGAGACCGAGCGCACAGCGAGGATTGCGTGATGAAGCGTCCACCTGAAGTACAATGTCCAGACGTCTTCCGTAGTTTCATATACGCCTAAAAAAAACCCGAACTTCGAATTGCATATCATCTGCATAACCGGGTATGCACGACCGATAGTTTCACGGTTCGCAGACTGCGTTAAGAACTGTTCACTTCAGACGGGAGACTTAGCGGGTACGACACATCTTCGGCGCAAGCCCCGAATTATGATAGCAAGGAAAAATGGCAAAACCGCGTACGGTGGTTCGCGAACGGAACAAATTCCAGCGTCCAACATTACAAAGTTCGAACAACGGTGACCTGCGGGCTTCAAACTGAAACGCTCTTCCACTCTGCCATGGGCGTGAATGCAATTCAATTCAGTCCAATTCTATCCATTTTCCAGGGAAAAATACATCCTAGAGATATTCAATGGCTAAAATCTGTCCAAAACAGCTCGACTGGGCCCATAAGGACTTGTTTAACGGCAGCCAACGTCGGTACGCACACCTGGGAAGCTTCTCCAGGCGCGGTTCGAAACGGTTAGCATGGGCGTGCGCGGGTTCCTTCAAGGTACCACTGGCACCGCTGCGGTCACTGTACGCCCTTCACCGTATAAACAACACGCTAGCCGGTGCCACGGGCCGCTACAGCCACGGCGGTATAACGCCAACGTCGTGTGTGGACGTCGGTGAACGCCCGCCGGGTCGCAAAGACGCGTCGGCCTCTCCGCTGCGTGGCTCGGCGCACCTGCAGCAGCAGAGGGGAGCGCCCGCGCGTCGAGGTGTCCGGCCGATCCCGCCCCCACATAATTTATGCGTCGCCGCCGCTTGTCGTGCGAGGCGCGACGCCCGCGGCCAGCGCGGGCGGCGAGCGGTCGCGCGAAACCAGGTGAGTGTGCCGATTGTTCCGCCCCGCATGTGATTATGTGCGGCCCCCCGCGCACGCCTAATGAAACCGCGCCGAGCTCACGGCGCCATTAGGCACGCTCGGCACGCAAAGTCCGCAAGCGTGCCGCGGACGCGGTGAGGCTTGAAGGTGCTGCGCTCGTGCGCCGCCCAAGCACAACTGGGCACGTGCACAGCCGCAGTCGCACTTAACGCGAACACGTAAGGCACTCTTTCCTCGGAGAGGTCTTGTGCGCCTGCCGATGTGCGCACTGGGCAAATAAACGGGCGTTGACGGTTCTGAAGAACGGGCAGTGATGGGGTCACAACACTTGCGTGGCATCGAGAAATTCGAGCAGTAGCACGAATGAAAAGGCACCTGGATCGGTAGAGTGTGATATAGTGTGTCGGCTTCAATTGTTTACGGGTCACGGAAGCGCCGTACAAGGCGGTTTAAAGTCTGGACGTGCTTAGCGCTTGTTTACACAAACAAGGGACTTCCCATTCGTATAGTATTGAACGAAAGTCAGCAGGGCTGTGCGAAAAGCGGCTTCGGGACCCACTTTCGTGACTTCAGATGTGCGAAGCTGTGTAGTCCCGCTGTGTTTCGTGAGACGCTCTTTTTGTCACGCGTCAGGCTGAACATATATAGCGCAAGCTACAGTCACCATCAGACGCCCAATAAAGGCATTGCTCACTTCCGACTGCCTTCAGGTGATGCGGGCTGCTGAAGTTGGCCAAACTCACGATAGTGTCCAGCAATGAGATGTTGCGTTGTGGTGCGCCGAAAAGAGATGCGATCAGCAGGTCATTCACCAAGTCACTGCCAATTAAAGTGCGGTTGCCGTTTTCCACGAGGAACTCCTTTCGACACCCCACCTTGACCCTCCCACTCTGCTAAACATGTGGGGCGGCCAAGGCCAAACTCGTACACTACATGCAGGTATGCCCTCGACCCATGGCAGTCCCTCCCCCCCCCCCCCTCCCCACTCCTCATGGGAGGCCGCTCTGCGAGCTGCTCAACCAGCTGGCCCAACATGGCTAGTGGACAGAGCTCTCCGTGAGGTCCAGGCCCGTGGACTCCTGGACAAGTAGAAGCCCACCCTTGATGACCTTTAGTTTTTTTCTTAACATAAAGCTGTTCCTCCTCATCCTCCTCCTCCTCTTGCTCATTTCGATGGTTGTGCTAAGTCTGTGCTTCGTGCGCTTCAATAAAAGCTACAAGTCAAGCCAGTGTATCGATCCAGGGGCACTGATTTTCCAGGCTGATCGTGTGGAAGTTCCTTTTCTAAATACTCCGGATTTGGCGAAGTAGGCCCGGCCAACTCGCTAGAAAAACACAGAAGTCTGTCTACGACCATTTTATTACATGCAAATTCGCGGTTTAGTCGGGGCCTCCCGCGGGCGTCCAACAGTAAAGAAGTTTTAGTCCGTGGCGGCTGAGGAGAGCGAACTGACTACCGAGAAAACACACAGCGAACGTATACAGTGAGAGCGAACAAACGCGACGGGTTTCACTGGGTTCTCTTTTGAATGGAGGCCGCACCAGATCGGCCCTTTCTATTTCTGTTCCTTTCCAACCTGTCGTCTATAGCACAGCGGTGCAATGCAGTACAGGAGCAAAACAAGCCAGGAGTCCGCTCCTCTCTCCGAGTGCTCCACATATCGAATCTCTATATATCGGCGTCACAGATATCCGCGACGCTATTCCGCTGTCCATCCTTGCAAAGGGAGACAGTCGAGCCAGGCTGCAGAGAAGGGCATCTGCCCTCGTCGGTGATCCACATGTGTCATTCAGTCGTGCCCTTTCCTGTACTCGGCACAGAAGGGGACAATAGCGATCGGCCGGGCGCGCTGCGAGCGCACTGACGAGCCGAATACGCCTAAAAAAGAAAACACTGCGACGCGCGCAAAACATACAAGCCGCACGGAAGCAGAGTATAAGCTGCAGAGAACGACGTGGCGACAAAAGACGAAACGAAGAAACAAAGAAAGAAGACCGCGTCCCAATATACGCAAGCGTCGACACGCTGTGTACGCGTACACCATGTGGAAACGCGGTCGGTGAACACATGTCCGAGCAACATAGTCTTTTTACTGCTTTTTTTTTCTACAGCTCCGAGGCCGTATACCGCCGCAAACGACAGGACAACAGGGAAACGCAGGCTGTTGTTGCTTTTTGTTGTTTTTTGTTTCAGGTGGTGACTGCGTACGTCCTTGCGCGATGTGTTGACAGCCCTGGGACGCGCGCCTGCACACGTGTGCGTTCTCATATGGTAAAGTCGAGTTTGTGCTGGTTAAATGCCAACAAGACGACATTTCAAGAGCAAGCAGCGAGCGGGAAGCGATACTCCTCGCACGAGAAGCAAGTATCACATTACAAGCCAGGCTGTGTCCACTCCAGGACAAAGGCCTTACCTAACCTAACCTAACCTAACACTAGCACTCGATCTGACTCTCTGCCGTGCTTTAACAGACCACCGGTGACGTAAGCCAGAAAATGAATACTGGAAAGACGTGCCGGCGCTGAGGGACTTCTACAGAATGCACACCGGCATATACGTATGCAGGTCCGTCCGATATCAAAGGGAAAAATCAGTTTGCAAAAAAAAAAAAACGAATGTTTCGTTTATTTCTGCACTGAAGCAGAAGCTATACTTCAGGATAATACAGGAATGGTAGCTACAGAAGAAGAAAAAGTGCGTTTGCCACAAAAAAAAAAATATGTAGTAATCATAAACAATGTTCAAACTGTGTTCTCTTTCGCATTAAAGGGACAGACGAATCGATTTCAGCCGACAGACAGGTATAGGGTGAACCACAAAATGGGGATGTAGTAGTTGACGCTAAATCGTATTGGTCCGCATTTAAGGCGGAGAGTTTTCGAAATGGCTTCTCAATAAACGCGATGCGTTGGAGAGAGGGTGCGTACAGGGCGCAGTTTCGTACGTTGCACGTATATCATGCACAGTCTCTGTTTGCTGACACTTGGAAACGGAGACGTATTCTTACAGCAAAGCGCATTGACTGGATGCGGTTAGTAGTGGAAGGAGGCTTTTAAACGCGGCACGGGAGGTCTTGAGGCTAGCAAATAAAGGACCTTGAAACATCGCTCGAAATCTGTGATTTTAAAGAGGGAACCTGTTTCCGCTGTCAACAGTAAGTTTTCACTTTGTGATGTAAATCTACCCCTGGACTTGATAAAAAAACCTGGCTCTAGAAGAGAGGGCGCCAAGAGGACAGCTCATTACCTTTTTATTCCCATGTAGGCTTATTCGTGTTCAGAGCGCAGGACCTTTTATACCGTCCAAAGTCATGGCCGATACTTCGCTTTGATGATGATGATGGATTTTTATGGCGCAAGGGCAACTGTGGCCAAAAAGCGCCATGGCACAAGGTGTTTTCGATTACTCGAGGTAGGGTCAGAGACCGATTTCCCAAGAATTTCACCCTGATTAAGCCGAGCACCAGGCCAGGGGAAGCTTGTACCCATTGTATACCACCGGTGGGTACCCGACGGCACTGGGGATCTAACCCCGCACCTCCCGCATACGAGGCGAATGGATACTTCACTTTGAGTATGTTATCTCATTTTCGAGTTGAAGATATATCCGAAGTGAGAACGCTGACGTACGCCTTCTGACAGTACTTCACGGTGGTCGAAACTTCCGGAGCCCTTCACTACGGCATCGTTTATAGCCTGAGTCGCTTTGGGACGTTAAACCCCATAAACCGAACCTTCTGACAGAAATATACACACCACCGATTTTGTTGGTGGACCTCAGCAATCGCCATGCAAGAAGTGGTAACAAATAAATTAATAATAAATAGCAACGCGCCTCGTTTTCAGCACACGATTCGCTTCGGCAGAGAGAATAATGAAGAGGGCAGCTGAGGCGGATCCAATACGGAACATTACGGGACTGTGCGCGTCAGTCGAAGCTGCCATCGCGCGGGTCGATGTCGGTTGCAGGCTTCGCCAATGCAGCGGAAATCGCTTGGGTTCTGCTGTTGGCCAATATACGCAAAGAACCGTTGCGGTTACGTGGCGCGAGAGAGAAGGGGGTGATGCGCGTGAAGCGCGGCTAGCCCGAGCGATCGACAGGCTAGCTTGTTTGTTTGTTTGTTTGTTTGTTTGTTTGTTTGTTTGTTTGTTTGTTTGGCTCTGTTACTAAGTTCAAGCAACCTTGCGAAAGCCGGGTAAACAGATTCTCTTTAAAGGTGTACAAATGCTGTCACAGCAGTTAACAAAAAAGACAGGGATGATTCTTTTAAAATTGCTCTGCTTTTCTGTCAGGTGTCAGTCCCGCCTGAGATAACACAGCCGGAGCAGACACTGCTTGCTAGTTTATCAACGCTTACCAGCTTTGACGTCACAGACTGCTATAGACAGAAATGGTACACCAGGAGTAAAAGAAATAACGGGGAGAAGGGCTTTTGTTGGATGCGCAGTCTCACGCGTCAAAGCCTGTCACAAAACACGTCACGAAGTGCCGCCATGACTGTTGCTCTGTGTTCACGCGGGGTGTTGGAACATCCGACCCCTGAAGCGAAGTCCATTTTTCAAGTTTCTCTCCTCATATGCACAGGCGTCTATTAGCGCCGTCTCGAGTTGTCACATACGTCGTGTTGTCGATGTCGTCCCGCTTCTTTTTCTGCTGGCGTCAGAGCTAGAGCTGGCCCGATGCATCAGCTTAGCTTTCGTTACGTGTTTCCGTGTATCACAGCGCTCACGCACTTTAAAGACTAAATCACAGCAACGACACTGTCGTACCCTGAGATGATGACAATAAAAATAATAAATTTTGCGGAGGAGGAGATTGTCTAACTGGGACAGCATGCGACATACATGCTTTACACTGTCACGAATTAACTGACGCCTGCAAACACATTTATCGATTTGTGTTCTTAACAAAACGCGAAATTAATGTTGTTTATTTTTTCCTCTGTAGAGGAGGTAAACGAGTTGAAAGAAAGCGGAAATTTAACACCCACGACTGGAGGCGAAGCGTATAAGTCGAACCTCGTTATAACAAAATAATGGATATAACGGAGGAATGACAATTACCCTTGGAAATTCGGTCAATCCGGGGTATAACGAAGTTACGGCTATAAAGATGTAATTGCCGGGCTCCTTCGTGAAGATGAGGTAACGAGATTCAACTGTATTATCTCCGAATACCGCGCGTGGTGCTCTACTGAATACACCAACTCGATCGAGCCTAGGATGTTGCTGTTTTCCCGTATGCCCTGCATTTTTTCAGCCCTTATGACACTGAGGACAGCCCACGACGACGCTGACAAAACACTACGAGCCCCTTTCGCCCTGCAACAACTCTACGCGTGGGTTCGCGTCGCGAGTTTTCTGCCCCCCCCCCCCCCCCCCCCGCGCTTCCGGCCTCCTTTAACAACTCTACGCACACTTGCTAACGCGTTGCAGGGTGTGGAATTTGTCGCCCACTCCCGATCCACTTTGTGTCAGCCAGCCCACTCGGAGTTCACACTGCTGTCTTTTTTCGCTTTATATTGCCAAGAAGGTCTAGTTCTGTGGTGAGCTGTGAAAAGTGCCACGTTTCCATATGCACAGACACACAGTACGCGTCCCCGGATCAATTTCGAGGACTGGGTCACTCGAAGGGGCGCCAAAATCGCATACTATACCCTCAAAACAGAGCCGATGGGCACCGATCTTGCGACTTAGTCCTTAGCAGCGCGATACGCATTGTTTGCTGATCCGCCTTGGTTGCGCGAAAAAGAAAATATTTTTTTTTTGAAAGGAAATGTTGCAATATCTGTCTCACATATCAGCGGACACCTGAACCGCGCCATAAGTAATAATAATAATTGGTTTTGGGGGAAAAGAAATGGCGCAGTATCTGTCTCATGTATCGTTGGACACCTGAACCGTGCCGTAAGGGAAGGGATAAAGAAGGGAGTGAAAGAAGAAAGGAAGAGAGAGGTGCCGTAGTGGAGAGCTCCGGAATAATTTCGACCACCCGGGGATCTTTAACGTGCACTGACATCGCATAGCACACGGGCGCCTTAGCGTTTTTCCTCCATAAAAACGTAGCCGCCGCGGTCGGGTTCGAACCCGGGAACACCGGATCAGGGGATAAAGGAGGGAGTGAAAGAAGAAAGGAAGAGATAGGTGCCGTAGTGGAGGGCTCCGGAATAATTTCGACCACCTGTGGATCTTTAACGTGCACTGCCATCGCACAGCACACGGGCGCCTTAGTGTTTCGCCTCCATCGAAACGCGGCCGCCGCGGTCGGGTTCGAACCCGGGAACTCCGGATCAGTATAGCCGAGCGCCCTAACCACTGAGCCACCGGCGGGTTGGTTGGGTGCGCGTTACCAATTTCGATCCTCCCTTTCGTTTCTGCGACGATCTCGTGCGTTTCGCGCTGCCCCATAGCGCTCCAGGCTCGTGCCTATAGCATCGGTGTATGGCATGATAGCGCTTAATATAGCAAGTTTTGCGTCTGTATTCATGTCTCAGCTGTACACATGTAACGCGAATGACGTCAGACGCAATTCATTATGCGACGAGTATAGAGTGTTTGATGGTAATACGAAATGAAGTGCTGGGCCGGTTAGCAATATTTATATATGATAAGCATACATTGAAAGAGAGCGGTCTATCATGGCGCAAGCTTCCTCTGATCCCTCTCATCGTACGCGGAGGTGTCGACCTATACAACTCCGTGAAAACCCACGCGCCGTCGCATGTATGAGCCGGCAGAGTGTCGCCTTACATTACTACGCAAGTGCCGTTGCCGGAAGCAGGCGGCTCGTGTTAAGCAAGAAACGTGGGCGTATACGTCACAGGAGAGGTACGCGAAGTATGAAGTACTATATAACGAGCTTTACTTTGGAATTCTCCACACAGCAGTAGATCAAATCCTGCTAGCACCTGTTACGTACGACCACCAACTGTATATTGACTGGCAGTAAACAGCATGTAAAGAGTCAATTATATCTCTTCCACAGTGCCACTCTTGTCAAACGTTTTTATACGCATCATGTTCTCTAAGCAATGAGTGATGCTCTTTAAAAAGTGTTCCCACTGCGCAGACTATGTGTGCGCATATATTAAGTATAGATGTTAAACATATGACTTTGGTGGTGTTTATAATACTGAATAAAGTTTTATTTAGCAACGACTTTGTAATTACAGCGTGCAGTGCGTTAGTATTCACGCCCTTTGTTATTTCTCGTGTCTCACTGTAAAATGCAATATATCAACTTTGACCAGTAATCTTCCCTAAGGTAATATTTTTTACTGCGCTACTGGTGAGAAACTTACGAAGGCGGAGCATTAAGGCTTTTAGTCCACGGTTAGAGCACGGAATTATGATCAGGGGCAGTATTCTATCTTTTCATTATTACTAGTTTGTCACTGCACGGGCCAGGCTTGAACTCATATCGGAGCCGAAAACTGGTTTTTTTTTTTTAGTTAACTCTCAGCTTTGACGTCAGAGGCAGCAGCTACCGATGATAAATGGAGGACCAAAATAACGATTTGCGAAAAGGCTCGGGCGGTATAAATGTTCCATATAGGCCTATAATCTCATTTCGGGGCATTTAAACATTGCGCCACTACTTAAATAATGCCCCCGATTGTCGATCGCCACGGCTGGAATTGAATGAGTGCTAATTATTGCTGGAAACCATCGTCGCTCAGCCACCGTGGCGCGTCTATATTTAAACGCAAGCGATCAAAGCAAAAAATCACTGCCTTCATCGCATTTATTGTTCCTCAAGGGTCCCTATAGTTATGCTGGCATTACATGAGAGGTGGAGATAATAAACGCAAAATGAAATGGACATGATTTAAAGTGATAGACAGCGGTTTTGGACTGATGAATGTGCTTCCTCGGTGCAGGTGGTGGATTTGACGAGATGAAGTTGGAGACGCGGTTGGAACGTTAAACTCCCAAATGAAGCCACGACTTATATTCCGGCATTTCGCCGGTTCTCCTCGGTCGGACGAAACCTCCTTCGAGCTTTTGCACATATATATAACACGCGCAGAGATACACAGAACTCAGAGTGTGCAGACAGTGCGGCCACCGTGGCCGGCACGTGAGGCGGCCTTATAGTGTACGACCTATAGCACTCTGCATTTGCATTCACCGCCCTTATAGCTTGGAGCTCCGCGATTGCAGCTGCAATTTAGCGACACAGTATCCGCCGTTATTTCTGCGGGCTGCAGCGCAAAAAAAAAGAAATAAATAAGTGTTCCTGGCAAGAACAATCATCACTTCGTTACAGCGACTCGATGGCCATCATTGATAACCATCAGGCTGCGGCGCGGGAACCGCGTTCAGCGTCATACGTTAAGCGAGCTGGGGGATAGGCTTCGCTCGTTAAGCGAGCCAAGTCTCCTAAGTGCGCGCGCTTCGGATAATATAAGCGCGCGCGGACTGGTTCGTGTCGCGATATATATATAAGAGACGCGAAACCCTCGCGAGTCACGAACTTGCACTCAAGATTCGCGCGCGAAATTACACATCCGGCTCGGACGCGTGTCAAAAAGCCGAGCCAGGCGCTTAACTTAAAAACCCCCGGCGCACGCACATACTTGGGCAATTCTTCGGCGCGGACACGCGGAGACCAATTAATGCCTCCGCTGGCCATGGCATGCCGAGCGGAAAGCTACCGCTGATTTAAGCACTGTCACTATCGACGCGGCAAGGAAATACGTTAACTACACGAGGCCGGGTATCCATGCCTAATTGCAGCATGGCAACAGCATATGAAAGTTGCCCTCGTAAATGCAGTTTCAGCGATTAAATATGTACGCTTCAAAGCGATATAGTGTCTCCGAAACGCTACATTATTTCCGATCCCTTTTATTTCCGATCCTGTTTATTTCCGATCTCTTGCAAAAATTATTTTAGACAGTCTATAGACGGTCCATAGACTTATGTCTATAAATTCTATAGACATCTTATGGAAAAACCCTAGAGAACAGTCTATAGGCAATACAAATCATGTAGATAGTCTGCACACAATCTATAGATTTATGGCCTTACACTTTTAGTAGACTTCTGTCTATAGACAGTCTATAGAATATGAATAGACAAAATGAATATCTATAGGAAAGCAATAGAGTCTATAAGAAGTATATAGACCATTTTTGTAAGGGATCAAGTACTTGCTACAGCAGCCAAATATTTTTACAAACGTACTCTGATTTCTTCCGAAGAACTTAACGTCATGGAAAACCAAGGCGCTGATGACAATGACAGCTGTAGAAAGTATACCGAAGCAATTTATGTTTGATGTTTGTTTTGCTCCATTGTCATAACTGCTCTGTTTCTTATCCAAGGCGCTGTTCCAATATATGCTGGCTGCATCGTATACAGTAAAAGGATCCTGATCGATTTCGACCACCCAGCGTCATTTAATGCGCGCGATAGAATTCATCGGACTTTCGCTCTCGCAAAAACACGGCCCCCAGAGATGGCTGTGGAAACTGCAACGTCGTGCTCAGTGGCGCAAAGCCACACCCGCTCAGCCAACGCGATGGTTAATCGATTACTCCAAGTGCGCCACAGAACTTGTAACATATCGATGTGTTATATTTTGCTTATATTTTCGTCACGAGACAGCCGTATCGCGAGCGCTGAATTTAGCAATATTTCATATTTACCATAAATAAATTAGTTATGATCAATCAAACAGTCCTGCCTGAGTATCGGAGTAAACGGTATCGATGTCACGGGGTTCCTCTCGCACCAATTTTGTTAAGCATGCAACCGATCAGGCGCAACAATTTGTACAGAGGTGATCGCTCACGAGAGACGGATACTGTAATTTTATCGCCTGCATGCCCGTGTGTAACGATCATTCGGCCTGTTTTCACACCCGTGAGAAGTCTCACGGGCTGCCCAGCGTTGCAGTCGCATGCGACTTAAGCAGTGTGTGATGACCAGTTGTGAAAAAAAAATAAAACATCGGAGTTCGCTAGTTTAAAACAACTTTTCTATTCGCTGGAAGCGCCTCCGCGTTTATACATAAATATACATACGCGCGACATGGATGCCGTGAACGACTTTCTGGGGCTGCTGCCAAGGCGACGCTGCTCCACACACATAAATTCGAATTTGGAGAAATGCGGCGGCTATGATGAGACGCCGCACATATCACACCTCACTCTTCCGATATGAAACGTGATTTTTTTTGTTATTGTTGTAATGCATGCCCGCGTGTGCGGGGAGATATATGCGCATCATTTATCGAGGTGAGCTTGGAAGAAGCAGAAGACGAAGACGGGCTGGACAGAATGTATGGGAGCTTCGGCAAGAAGAAAATGAGAGGAGGAGTGAAGTATTCCGCCGACAACTGCAAGCGCAATCGGTGAACTTCCGCACCAGTTGCATGTGCACAGCGCTTTGCCCGTGTCTCTTCATTTTTTTTTTTAACTACACGCAGTGTATACAACGTGGAACAGAATCAAACACAGGAAAAAGACAGCTGTCATTCTTCGACAAAGAAGAGCTGAGCACTGGCAATAGGTGGTGTACGCCCCTGTTACTGGCTAACTGTTGCATAACAGGGCGGTTTTAATTTTTCCATCAGCGGCACAATTCTACCGTTTCTATATAAGTACGCTCAATCTTGACGAAAACGTTCCGTATGTGGCGCGCGCGGCCTCAGCATGGTCCATTTTAATTAAACGAAATTCGTCTTACGGGAGCTCACGACCGCCTGAGTTCTGCACTGAGGACGCCACCTTTCTCCATCCTTTCTCTTGTCGAGAATAAATGTTTTCAATAACAATGTAGCAACGCCATGCAGTGATAATTGGGGAAGTCGCTGTTCCGCAGTAAGACGCGGCGACCTTGTTTTGTTGCCATGGAATCAAAATAAAATACCTATAAGAAGCGAACACTACAGAAACAGTAGTTGCCTCCGTTAACACTGCAAGGGCGAAATGTTGACCTCATTGTCTTTATGCCAGCGGTGTGTTCACGGCGAATCCGAATAGGCGCTTCTTCCTGGACTGAGCGAAAGACACGATGCACGTGAAGACAGCAGCAAATCGTGCGTGGCGGAGAAGCACCCTTGAACTGCACGGTTTCTTTGCTATAGGATGGGAGGCACACCGCTACTGTAACTGCGGAAAGTTTCACAACTCATCAGACATGCGTGTTTCCCGAATTTCGCATAGCATTGGCCCAAAGCTTCTCCATTCCCCCTGAGTTGAAAACGGAGTCCCCCGAACGATCACTGATACACAACGTGGCACGCTGACTCTTTCTTACTCGAACATCGCGCAAAACAACCACCAAAAAGCCTTCGTCGTATATAGAACGTACAACACATTCGAAATAACACCATGGTTGTTGAAAAGAAGAAAAACAAATGCGGCGGTACTAACGCTTGTAGTTCCCAGAGAGAGGTTTCGCCGCGGACACTATTGCCGGCACAAGCGCTAGTAAAAAAAAAAAGTGATAAAGAGCGCGCGCGTAGCAAGGAGGCGAGCAGCTGCACCGCTTATGTCGCTTCGTTACTCGCCAGGGACGCGCAAAACCTGTACACAAAGGATTTGACAAAAGGGCCTGACAGCGCGGTATTCGGCTCTCGTGTTTCTGTCTCTTAACTGAGGTTCCCGGTGAGCGGAGACAACAAAAACACTCATAGCTGGACGAGAGTGACGACCACAATGACAATGTTACGAAGACGTTGTTACGAGAATCGCATCAGCCCAACCGCGCTGATGTCATTCCACGAAGTAGTTAGAGAAACCGCACACGATATGTGTGGATATGAAATGAGCCATCCCAATGACGTGCTTTGCTGTTTGCAAGCACTGTGCGAAGAGGTAGCGATGACAGTAAACCGGCTGGTGAGATTGCAAACCACGCCGTGGCGCGCAAGCCAAGCGATCAAAAAGCAACTGAGTAGCCAGCCCGCAGTTTGATGCTACTCGGCTGGCAGCTGGGAGCGCTCGCACGATTAGCGCCCATGCGTCGGTCAGAGATCCCACACCGAGTCCGCGGCAGCGCGAGAGCGAACGCGAGGAAAAGAGGGGGACGAGGTACCTGAGACGTCAGCGGACTCCTCCGGCGTGAGGCTTCGCTCCGGCCGCCCCTGACGACCAGCGGTGACGGCCTCGCCGAAGCCGTCCTCGGCTCTTCGCGGCGACACACCGCCGACGGAGGCCCCGGGGGAGCCCAGCGACCGCATCGACACCTTCGGTCCTCGAGCCCCTCACGGGGGCTCTCCACTCGTCTCCCTGCCTGTCTCCTAGCCCGCCGCCTTCGTTCGGCGCCGGCTGCCGAGGTCCATCACAACCACCGTTTCCGAACCATCACTGCGCGCACACCCGCGGCAGTATCTCGATAGACCACAAACGCGGGACGCGTGGTCGTCCTCGAGAGTCGCGCGAGCCGAAGCCGCCGCCGCTGAGGCACGCGCCGTGACCGAGTCACGCACGGGGAGGCGTCGTCGGCCAGCTGCTGCTGCTGCGCGGCCTCGTCGTCTCCGAGGTGCGCATCGGCGAGGGAAGGGGATGTGTCCAGCAGGTCTCTGTGGCGGCGGCCAAGCAGCGGACGGCGCACGCACAGCCGGCTACATAGCGGGCGCCAGCGACACGTCTGTTTGTGTCGCCGCGATACCGGCCGCGCGCCTGCCCGCCGCGGCAGACGGGCCTCCCCCTCGCTTTTCTCCTCTCCCTTTCGCTCTCGCGCTCTCCCGGTGACACGCGCCCCCTCTCTCAATTTCAACTCCTCCTCGCCGCTGCGGCGGCAGCGGCAGACACGCGGCGGCGTTCGGCGGCGAGCGCGACAAGGCAGGCCCAACATCCGGGATTGGTTAGCGACCCGGTGTGCATTTTCCTCGCTTGCCGCACTTGCGCTTGCCGCGCCGCCATTGCCGCTCTGCCGTCCGATCGGCTCGACTTTCGTCGAATTGCGAGCCCTTTCGCTGACAGGAAAACGCTCTTGAGAAAGACAAAAAAGAAAAGTGCGAATATGCCCGCCAACTGTCGGGAGCAAGTGGTGCGGAAATGCACTTCATCAGTAACTGTACTGCTGCACCTGAACTACACCTCGGCGTTACTGCTGACAAGAATTCCTACAGGAGACCATGTTGTTGTTGTTGTTGGCCTCACGCTGAGTGGCACATACCCACAGTGGCGGATTAGCCAGGGTGTCTTGCACATTCAAACAATATTTGACGTATTGACCTGCTGAGGTTATCTTCTTCGTCAACTTCTTGATCCTCCTCTTCATCTTAACCTCTCCTACCATCACCAGGAAAACATGGATAACCTATCGTAGCAGCAGCATGGAATGTGTGGGGATGTGAGGATGCTCGTTTGCTTCGTTACGACGCTGTATTCTTGGTAGGTTGTGCCTAAGACCCGAGAAACGTAAACCAGGCTACGGAACTAGAAGATATTAATTATGACCGTTAACGACGGGACACTTCCTTGTTAGCAATATTTTCGCACCTCTTTCACTCTTTAGCGCACCATAGGCTTATGTCCAGCGTTTGAAAGAAGTAAACAGCCCAGGTGACTTGCTTCTGATCCGTACAGTAGTAGTATCCGTAGAAGTACTAACTTTCGGATAGGGGCGCAGAACAGTTCCTGTCACCTTCATGGAAAGTTCGCGATGCATAACGACCCATATACAGCCATCTAAAGAAATAAAAATAACAGTATCCGTCCAGTACAGTTTCCCACGCTTACATGCTGCACAATTAAAAAAACATCGGCGCCAAGGTCGGCGCCAAGCTCTGTGTGAAGTATCACCGCGTATTGCGTAGACCACAGGCTCTCTTCGGCGTTCGAGGCAGCAGGCCCAGCAGCTAACCACTCCGCTTCATCGGGATACAAAGGTAGCACCTTTTTTTTAACCAAGGGAACGGAGCAGCGCAAAAACATGCAATCACACAAGAAGGACAAGACACGACGTCTGTCCTTCTTATGTGATTGCATGTTTTTGCGCTGCTCCGTTCCCTTGGTTACAAAATGCACCAACTAGCCCAAAAAGAAGTTTTACTAAAGGTAGCACCGCGGCGGTGTTCTAACGTGTCCTCCTTATTCGAGAGATGAATGCCCCCAGAACTCACCAGGAGGCAACCATCGCCGCACCAGTAAGGCGGCGTGTCTTCCCTGCCTCTTCAAGCACAAAATGACGTGTGTGAGGACGACTGCCGTTGTGGATGAGTCCAAAGATGCCGCTGGATGACCGCATGATTGGACAAGTTAAAATATACGAAAATATGCTTTAAGTTTATAGGAATGCACCTTTTAAAAGAACGTGTCGATATGTACTTCCCTCAATCGCCCCTCGACCTGTCAAAAAGTAAGCCCAGTGATTCACGAAGCAGCAGTAACTTCCGGTGCTGGAAGTCCGAAGACAGAGGCGACCTGACACCCCACATTTAAAAAGCCGCAGCCGTGACATTTCAAGCTGCTTCACCTTCCTGCACGGCGATGACACAGCAACTAGAGTTCCTTGATCTTGTATGCTGAGTTCTAGAAGCGGCTGCAGCAAAGCGCGCCGTCCCTGCTACGACAAGGACACCGGATCCCGCCACGATCCTGAAGTGTGGCGGCGTGGTTAGGGACCGAAGGACGTCCGCGCCACGGCTGCGTCTTCCTGGAACCGACTAGGGACCGTCTCCTACTACGTGCAGGCGAGATTCCCCGCAGACGTTGTGAGAGCGTTGGGGGGAGCTAAACACGCCGGACTGTATACAGCGACCAAGGGCGGGCTAAACCCCAGAGAGGAGGCTTCATCACGAAGGTCGGGAGACAAGCACAAAAGAAGAGGGGGCTGGAATGACGCAGTCGCAACATCGGCGGACCAAGCGCCTCTGTGTGTCGTAGTGCAATAAGCCACGGTAATTACCGTCCTCCAGAAGGCGATCCAAAAGTCGAGCTTTCCTCACCTCAAATACTTATGGTTTTACAGGGTCAAAAAATGAAGGGCGCTATATTATATAGACAACGGAAAAGATTTGAGCCGCAGAGTCGTTCTATGTTCCTGCTCAGTGGCTTTCTACGCATTCATGCATGAAATTATTTTTCGATTAATAAATACATGGAGATGAACTTACGTGTGCCGCCTTATCACGAGCAGCTGTGCTTTAGTTTTATGAGTAATTAAAGCAGCGTTATGGATGGAATGAGACCTGACTCAAGTCTCAGTCATGAGCTCATATCAGACAGCCTGCAGGTCATAATAACGGACAAAGTAACTCCGCTATAATGCATGTTTTCGGATATCGCGAATGAATGACTTTCTGTTTCTGCCATCACCGGGCAAAGGAACAATTCATCTCGAAACGCTACGCGGAGGAAGTGTCAAGGCAAACAGTTCACCTGCACGAACTGAGCAACAGGTATAGAATGGCACGAGAAAAAAAAAAAAGAAACAGGTTAATGAGCACGTACCCGGCCAAACAACAGTCATTTAACTGACCCTATCAGTTGGTCGGTTTATTAAATGATGAGGATGGCGGGGGGTCTTTAACAGAAAGGAAGTATCAGGATGAGGACCACATGAATAAAGAAAAAAGAAAAACAAAAACGGCATCCTCTTGCCTTTCGTGCAAGGTTATCAGGCGGTTAACTGCCAACAGTGTGCAGTTCCGTTCTGTGTCGGTCGGCGGTTTCCTCTCCGCACAGCTTTCTATGGTTTGCTTGTGATGGCGCGGTTGTCAGGAAAAGAGGCGCAAAGAGCTACCAGTATGTCACATTACGCTCCACCACACGATGAAAACAAAAAAATGTTCCTCGAATTAATTTGCCTTGTGGTAATACATACGGTACTCATATACATGCTGTTTCTTATGTGGTAGTAATAGCCGCAACGACAAACCATGATGAATAAGTTAACAATTATCACTACTTGATCAGTTTAAGAGGAAGCGTGACGAAGCGATCATAAAAACAGCAAGAAACGCCATAAATTTGTTGTTGCAATTTTACCCGTGGACACGAAGCACGAGGTCTTGGGTACGCTGCCGGTCGCAGACGCCCTGTATTGCTGGAAGCGAAAGGCAAAAGACATTCATGCACCAAGGTGTCGGTGCACGACATGCGACTCCAAGTGGCGAAAACCTGGAGGCCCCATTCAACAGCCGCTCTCTTTGCGTTGACACGTAAAAATCTCGTAACTATACGTTTCTACGATGTTACGCCAACTATTTCCTGCGTGTCTTTGCTCTTCAATGTTTCCTCGTACAACGCGGGCATAAGCCTAAAAATGTGCGCATTCAGAGCCACTGCGAACACGGTGTAAATCTGCGGGGCCTTTGAACGCGCCATATGCCAAGCTACAAAATGTCCGGTACGCCGAACGACGCCGCACTCGTCATGAAACCGTATTAATGTCGACGCAGCATTTGACTCACCCGATGTGCCGTTGCCTTATAGTGAGAGTCCGAGCATGCGGTCCTTGTGGCATGGAGGCCCGCCCGTACATATATATATATATAGTTCACCAGAAGCGAATGCATGCACGCCGGTTGCCTCCTCCCAACCGCGATGAAGAGAATGCACACCTTCGTGGCTATTACTCAAGGAATGGCGGAGGAGACATGACTGCCAACAGGTCCTGGTTAGAACTGGCAAGCAAAGCGAAATGTGAACGCGAAACATTAATAATAATTGGTTTTTTTGGGGGGAAAGGAAATGGCACAGGATCTGTCTCATATATCGTTGGACACCTGAACCGCGCCGTAAGGGAAGGGATAAAGGAGGGAGTGAAAGAATTAAGGAAGAAAGAGGTGCCGTAGTGGAGGGCTCCAGAATGATTTCGACCACCTGGGGATCTTTAACGTGCACTGACATCGCACAGCACACGGGCGCCTTAGCGTTTTCCCTCCATAAAAACGCAGCCGCCGTGGTCGGGTTCGAGTCCGGGAACTCTGGATCAGTAGCCGAGCGCCCTAACAACTCAGCCACCGCGGCGGGTGAACGTGAAACATTGCGTTGCATTTAGCAGGCAGTCTCGAGTTATGAAAAACAGCTTAGTAGTATCCCTCAGAACGAAAGTATATTGTCGGTTGTTCAGCTATGGAGTTGATCAGATTTGGAGGATAAGGAAAAATGCTTAAAATCAAATTGAAGACAGTGGGCGCCAGCTCAGGAAAATTACAGAGGTAACGTTTAGGCACACAAAGAGAGCAGTGTGGATTAGAGAACAAACTCAAGTTATAGTATGCTGACGTCAAGAGAAGGAAATCGATTTAGGAAGTGCTTATGATGCGCAGAACTGATAACGGGGCTACATTTTAGGGTAACAATGCATATATCAAAGCAAGAAAGACGTGAGAATAATTGGGCTGATCCTGATAATGATGGAATCTAGAAAAAAGATCGGACTTGAATACGACTTCAGCAAGTTGTTCGGGAAAGCACAGATCTTGGAACAGTGTGTTTTACACGAGATCGTCTGTAACGCAAAGTAATGTTGGGACCGGAGAAGTGTTTGCAAAGGACGCATAGATTTCTACGTTCGAGCTGAATAATCCCTATTTCTTCACAGCTATAAAGGCAGCACAAAAAGCGCATAAATGTGTTTTTCTCGGACCGAGGCATGTGTTTGAGATCAAAGTTGTTTTGTTTCCCAGAATAAGCTTTGCGCTTCTAATCAGAAAAACACGCACGTGTTGAACAGTTGTGGACTGACCTATAGCGTAATTAACCAAACTAAACTAGTAGTTCCTCGAAAACAGGCAGCTTTGCGTAGCTGAAAAAGCTTCCACGAAGACAGCCACAAAGCGCAGACTGCAAGGTTATATGGAATGGCCGAGACAAAATTCGCCTTTTCGCGTCTTGAGTGCCCTGTAAACTTTTGACACCGGTTGCAGGTCACTCGCTTATCTGATGTACACTCTGTCAAACTGTGACCTGTCTGTTCACGCTCTCTTTGCTAACACAGTCTTAAAAACTAGCATGTCAGACTGTTTTAGTAATGAGAATCACATACCTGTAAATGCTGCCAGCTTAGAGAAAAATGAAAATAAATTACCAAGCAACGTAACCAGAGCACAGGTACGGCACACCTTTTGTCGGACTCCGCGTCTGCCATTTGCGTGTCTGCAGACGCGGATATTTTCATAACATATAGGCCGCGTGATATTTCATAGCAAATCCGAGGTTGCTTGAAGAACGTTTATCTAAATATTTCTCGCGTCTTGAACGCACAACGCGACACGGTGCGTCAACGGATGTATATTACATATACAAAAAGAAAACAAGTGCACGTCACGCAAACACATTTTCACGCGTAGCGGCGGCGTTAGCCGTTGCTGTCGCCACAATTTCTGATGTGGAAGCGTGAAAGAGGCATACATTTCGACGTTGCCAGTAATTTGGCTTCCTAATCTCTAAATTTTTTCCGAAATATCTACATCAAAGTAGTGCGATTAGTCGGTTAGCTTACCGATCACTCAAGTTATGAGTTTAAACGAAGCTTGAGGAAGGTTATTGATAGGGAAGCGGCGGAGCGGGGAATTTGGGATAGAAACAGGGGGGGGGGGGGGGGGGGGCGGGGGGGGCGGTAACTGCCTCCTTTTGCAGAGGTCAAGCTGCACACTAATTGCGCCAATAGGGAATGCACAGGATTGGTAAGCAGTCTTTAGACAACAGGCGCTGCTTATGAGCAGTATAATACGGGCACTAACTAACGGCGCCTATGAGGCTACCAATATCCAAAGGTGAAATGATGATATTCTCCCGCACCCCACACAGATTTTGAGCTCCGGGGGTGATTAAAGCCCTGCTGCACAGAGTCGAAGTAGACCTTATATGGCTACGGGACTTTTGAGCAAACCTGCACTTTCGCGCTACCGTTCTGCATATAGTTCCTTACAAATATGGTCGATAGGCAGTCTATAGACTTCTTATAGACTCTATTGCCTTCCTATAGATATTTCTCTTTGTCAATTCATAGTCTATAGAGTGCCTATCGACAAAAGCTTACTATAAGTGTATGGCCATAAATCTATAGATTGTCTATAGACTGTCTATACTATTTGTATTGCCTATAGACTCTACTCTAGGGTTTGTCTGTAGAGAGGCTATAGACTCTACAGACAGAAGTCTATGGACGGTCTATAGACTATCTAAAGAAATTTTTGTAAGGGGTGTTTTCTGTTGTTCTACGGTTCTATACAAAAGTGGAGTCAATATGTAACCCACAAATGCGAATCCGTCACCAAAAACTGCACGTCAGAAACACGCTAACAAGATCTCCGATACGTTAACGTTGTTTTCTCCATTTCATAATGTCACAGGAAAGGCCCTGCTTCGTGTATACACTGCTTAGCAGGCCAAAGCCGGCAAACAACTTGAGCCTAAAAATGCCAACAAACATTTCATTAAGCTACTGCAATGTACGAAAATTTAAATTATGTATCTAAAAATATCATATACTATAGAGGAGCACGGTGTATCACTTCCGCTACACCGGCGACAGTATAACTGTAGATTAAATGACGGCTTTGTGAAAATCCGACAAAAATACTCTGCCCCTGAGAGTGGTTTCTCACCTCACATTGTGAATAAAACAAAAAAGAAAGACAAAGGAAACACCGTGTTTCTCTGGTATTACTGGTGATTCGCGCTAAGTAAACAGCCTCCATACTTTTGTTTCTGTTCTACTGATCTGTTGTCTTACTTCCGTTATCAGCCGTGATTTGGACTTAAATGAATGTGTAGTTAACCGAAAGTTGATTTAAACAAAATAACTTGGGTGAAAAGCTCGCTTGACTGGTCAGTTACAACAGCTGTGGCTGCGCCAGCTATTGGCGTGCCCTTTAGAGCAAACGACTAATCTACCGCATAGTACGTGCATCCAAATAGGAGGTGAGCACCTGATGGACAATCCCCCTTGTTGAAGCATTGCTATACCAGATTGAGGCACCAAACGTTGTCCTGAAAATCGAAGAAGCCATACACCAGATTTATCTTCTAGATAGCTCTGTTTGCCAGATGAATGTTGTCTTTCATTCTACACCTGAGTGATGTTCCGAGCATATGAGACGACGATGTAAATATTTCCGCTAATATCGTGCATACATGAAACAGAAACAATGAAAATGAAGAAAGGACTGCGTTTATGCAGGTCGATTCTGTCCTAAAAGAATCAGCCGAGATATGAAAACAGAAAGCTGACAGGTGACCCATAATGGGCGAAAAATATTTAATGCAGTGAGACGCCTTCTTATGCAGCCGTTTGTGAACGACGCAGTGTCTTTGCGCGTGCTGAAGGAGTACTTCTGGGCGATCACGGAAAAACTGAAGAGAACGCGAAACAGTCGAAGATGTATTAAAAACAAGGAGCAAAGCTGAAAACACGCTTCATGAACAGACTGCTTCAGAAATTATCTTATTATACGAGATCGCCACGTACGGCGATTAGATTAAGTACAGTACCCAGAACTTAATTAGTATTCATACACAAATCGCACCCAAACATGCCAACTACGTTTGCTTCTTAGTATGCCATTTATTACTCTTGTGGCAGGGACCTGTGCTTCAAGTCGTTACTGCAGCTCTGTACACTAACGAGGATGGCAATCTTGTAGACATCCAAAACAGAGTTATATTTTCTTTGTCTCCCGTCAAGCGTCCGCGCATTTGCATAACACAAGACGTTACTTCAGCAACGTGTCCCACTTGAATAGCAACTGCCAGCTGCCTCAATATCGTCATTCAGGAAGAGCACACGTGTCAGTTGGCCCTTTCCTTTTTGTTTTTTCTTTATCTTTGCTAAAGTTAACCAGTGGGTCCTAAAGCTTACAAAACAGGGGATAAGTCAAAGAATAAATACGTTACCAAGGCGGCGTGTCCGCAGCTGCCGCAAGCTTGACATCTCTCAAAATGCCCCGACTAGAGGTCCGCGAAAAGTGCAAGCTCAATTGTCGAACGCGTCCATGCAGGCAGGTGTGGGGAAGAAACTCTCTGGGCATAGCGCGAGTCCGGAAAATTGTGGTTTGAGCGCTGAAAGCGTTGACGCAACAAGCCGCCAGAGTCGCCGTACACATATAGGCCAGTGGTATAATTTGCTTTACATTACTGAGTACTGCAAGCGTTACGAAGTATTACGCAAGGGTATGACAAAGGCGATTAAAAATGTTTTCAAGGTTCCTCACCGGCATTCTCGATGCCTTCCAAGAGGTTTGAACGTTGGTCCCTTTTACCTGTTTGACCCTAAATTTGCTTTGATGGTTTTAGCGAATTGTAGCTCTTTTCGAATTGCCTCCTGATTACACTTGAGTAAATTACAGGCGCTGCATAGTTTTACAGGAAAAGAAGAGAAGCCAGGGAAGACGCTCAACACGGTTAGGCACACAATGGTTGGGCTTCCTTTTTTTTTCTTTCTTGTAAAATTATGCAGGGTCTGCAATTCACTACAGAGTCAAACGACCACTAGCCTGAACAAAAACCATACTCCTGATTACAGTTTACTCTTGCTTTTACTGTTTAGCCGCGTTATTTGTCGGCCTTCATAAATATTGAAATATTGTATAAGGCTTTATTTGTTTTTAGAATGTACGTGACTCTGCTTTTTCTTCGCTGTTTTTAGTGCTTTTTCATGCTCACCTCCCATGCCTTTTATTGTTTGCTTGACAGCGCCCTATCCTCACTACTGTTAGCCGTGTAGATGAAAAAAAAAAAAGTACTATTCTTGTTTTTTTTCTGCCTTTTGTTTTTTTTTCTGCCATTTCCATGTACTTACAGCGTACAGGAGCTGCTCAGCTCTGTATACAGAGCTGAACAGCTCCTATATGCTGTAGGCACATTGATGGAAAGGGAAGTGGCATGGATTACAGAGCAAAACTCAGCTGAAGGTATTTTAGGCGAAACTGAAAAGTCGAAATGCACATGTGTGAGACATGTAATGAGCTTGACAGAAAACTGCTCGCTCAGTAAACTCTCAAACAGCCCATGGATGCCAAGAGAATGGACGGAGGGTGGCCGAGAGCGAGGTATAGTGACGAACTGAACTCCGTGGTTTAACGAGCGCAAGACGGGGATATGTGGAGTTCAGGAGACTTTGTCCTGGAGTAGTCAGCACGCACATGATGAAGACGAAGAAAGCCTATGCACGCAAGTAATACTCCGGCTCAACTAGTAACGCACACGCTGAAACGCACAGCGAGTGCTCACTGCCAATCTGACTGATTTTTCATTTGTTTCCTCGTATTTCCAGGGAACGAATGTCACTGTCCCTGCACCTCTGTAAACGTGAACAATCAGGTAAAAGTTGAAGGTACCAGAAAACTTCCACTTCAGATGGCATCTTGGGGTAACTGAACGGACGCAAGGGGAAGGGAAACGCAAGTCGGGGCGCCAGAGAATACGATAAGGTCTTCGCGATTCCTTATACAGTGTCCGCTCCTGAAAGAGCGTCGAGGAACGGCGACCTCTCTCCGGCTGTCGTGAACCGCGCGCCTTGTTTCCTCACAGTATTCAATTCACGGTTTCGTGCGACCAACAACGGACGGAATATTTCCTGCTAAACAACCACGCTTACAATCCGGCACATCGATTCCCGGTCATGATCCGCTCTTCCCTGCGCACTAACACTCCACCGAGTCCCGCTATAACGAATTCGCTTTTTTGCGCACACTCACTAACATCTCGCTGCAATGGCTGTTAGCCAGCGTCCGAGTCCATGTTAACTGCGTTCCATTCCACCCCCACAGAGGTGGGTGAGGAGTACCCGTTACACCGTAAGCAGCCTGTTTTTTCCCGAATCAGTAAATTGCGCTTTGTTCGAACGCGTCTCTCTCTTCGGCAAAGCACTCCGTGAGCCACAGCGCATAATTGCTGCTTCGCGGAGGGGACGACTCGTTCGCCGCGGCCGTCCGAGAAGTGTCCGGCAGGGGCCGACGCATGGAACACAAGAACAAGAAGACCGCTCCCCGACACCCGTGACCCCCGCAGCCGGAACAAGCGGGACAGCAGCAGCACCAACAACTGGCGAGCCGAGAGGATAGGAGAGGGGGGGGGGGGGGGGGGGAAGACCCCCAAAATGCTCGCCAGTCACGCGGGCCGCCAAACAAGCCTGGCTGAGACAAAAGCGCCGACCGGGTCTTCGAGTGCAGCGCTGTGTGGCGTGCTGGTGGCTGTGCGGTGGTGGTGGGGACCGAGCGCGTTTTTAATAGCTTTTCGAAGAAGCCCCCGACGTCGCGCGCCGCCTTCCGCGGGGGCCCCAAGGTGCGCCGTGCATCGGCGGAGAGAACAGCCGTGCCGCCGCTCCTTCTGGGAACCCCGATCGGAAAACGCGGACACCGGTGCGAGTGTGTGTGCGTGCGTAGAACACGCGCGCGAGCACGGCATGCGGTGGACCCATCGGAGGAAAACAACAGACACAGACAAAAGCAAAGATATATGAATGCCCGCGCAGGAAGGCACGACTGTTCAGAGAAAAGCGGTGCTGGCTGCGGACGCGCCAGGCTATTTCGAAAGCTGACTACGGTAGAGACACAGTCCACTAGCAGCAAAGCCCGCCGCTTCGGTGGTAATAATAAGGGCAGCGAGAGTCGCGCTTCCCGAGGGGAGAGAGTGAAAGGGGGAGGGGTGTGCAGAAAGGAAAACGGGGCGGTTTCGGAACGGTTCGGGAAACGCGTTTTTCTCCAAATGACGCTGATTGGCCCCGCGACGATGCCGCTCGACAGCGACCTGCTTCCGGCGCTTGACCTTTTGAGCGCGCGGGCTGACCTTCGGAAGGGCGGAAAGGGGGGGGGGGGGGGGGGTACACCGGGGCAATCGCGGAGGGCGACACAGAGCGCGGCATTTGCCGAGTACGCCCATTCGTCCACGCAGGGAAAAGTACCAGCAGTTCGTGAAAGCACGTCCGGTATGGAAGCAGCTAACTTGTTACCGGACGACGGAAATTTTGCTCATTTTCAACACGCTCTGCGAGTAACGGTTTGTGAACTCGCCTTTGTACGGCTGGTAGCACACCAGATTGACAAGAGGCAACAGGTTAGGAATTTAAGCTAGGAGTTCTGCACGCACCGGTCTTAATGCATTAACTTTAGGTTAATGATAAAAATATCGAGCCACAAAGAAGCAGCCAGCGAACAACACGCCGAGAAAAATCAAGCGAGCAGCCACACGGCAAGAAGTAACGGTCACGAGATGCTGCTTTGCATGCATACACAACGAATTCTCAGCTTTGTGGGTGCACTCGGGCCCGAGCCCACACACACATGACGAACCATAGTTCACGCAGCAACACGCACACAAGAAAGATACTCGCTCATTAACTTTCCTCCCGCTAGACCAACCGCTCCCCCCCCCCCCCCTCCCCCTCACCCCGGTTCGCGTGACTGAGAGACTCGGGGAAGAATCGAACACGCACTCGAAGCGCACTTTCCATCCCAATCGCGAGTGTTCGCTCCGGACGCATTCCACCAGTTGGGAATCCAGTCGGGCGCAGTACGCGCACCTCAGAGCGGCAGCGGCGGCGGTCGCGGTTTCGCCAAAGGATTTGCAGAGCGAGGAAATCGGGGCGACGCGCCGCATCTTCCGCGGTTGTCGCTGCGTGCGTGCGTGTCCGTAGCATGTATACCGCAGAGAGAGAGAGAGAGAGAGAGCGAAGGAAAAGAAGAAAGCGTCGTCGCGCACGCGGACCGCTCTTCGAGGTAAGTTCGGCGGCGACCCTCTTCACGTCGCGGTCGCCCGGCGTCGTCCACCTTCTCCCCGCAACGCTTCTCTTGGAAGGAGACAACTCAGAAGAAGGAGGCGAGCTCTTTCTCTCCCTGCGTGAGAGTTAATCGTTTCAGAGCAACCCTGTAATTTGGTCCCGCGGAGCGGCCAGGTGGGACATTTGACAGTGATGCATGCTCGCCGCATGTCCGGCTCCGCGCGCCGCTGCCGCGGCCCCCGCGCGCGCGCCGCCAGCGTCTTTCACGCTCGTCTCACCGTTTCGCGGGCGCGCGCCGCAGCTTTCCTCTCTTCTTGTTCGTCTCCCTCTCTCTCTCCTCCTCCCTCCCTCTAAAGGCGAGCGTGCCTTCCTTTTTTCGCTCTCCCCATCTCTCGTTCATTTCTCTCTTTGTGCCTAGCTGGCCCGCAGAAAGGAGCACGCTCTCCAGCCGCCGCTATCTTTCCATCTTCGGCCGCGTGTCGTGACACTCTTCTTCTCTCGTCTTCTAGGGCTACTCCTCCTCCTCCAATTCTCCTCCGTCGCCTTTCGGACACACCGAGAGGAGAGCGCGCGAGGTTTTTTTGCTTCGGGAAAGAAAATGGCAAAGGCCCTCTCGACTCTGGGCGCCGCCGCAGCCGGTGCTCCTCTCTCGTCGGCGGCGGCCGCTCGTTTGTTCGACAACTCCTTGCGGTTCTCGCGAGCTGCGGCCGCCGCCGCCGCCTCTAGTGAGATTCGGCGAAAAAACAGCGTAAGAGTTCTCTCTCTTCTGTTCTCCTTTTCTTGATTGCTCTCTTCTCTCGCTCTTTTCGCCCGCCGACGGGGGACACAAAAACCTATTTGCGCGCGACCCGAAGGCGAATGTGCTCTGGACCGAAATTACCGTGACGTCAATACGAAAAAACGTCGCGCGGCGATGACCAATTTTTTTTCGCTCCCGTAGCTGGGCGGGCGCTGCCATAGGTGCAGGGAGTCATCCTGGGAAAAGGTGAGGGCCTCAAGGTCGCACTTCGGGCTTTGACTGAGGATGCATGTCGTTGTGCAATGCGCAGATGTTAACACGTGAGCGCCGGCAATGCTCTCTGCGGACGCGATAGCACTGTTAGGCTTTGCTGCATGTCCTCCTTACAATATTTGTTGAAAGTTGAACATGGAAGCATTTTGAGTAACCGTATCATAATCATCAGCCTAACCACATCCACTACAGTCCGGCCACCTTATCCCCGTAGTAACCGTACATGACCCAGGAAAGTTCTATATTCCTATGTACGCACAGCAGTGTACACACACTGCTGCACAGAAGGATGCACTCGTACGCTGTTAACCTGCAATCCTCTTCTGTTCCTTGTACAGGTCAGACTACCTCAGCAAATAATAAGGCTTCTGGGATGTTGATGGAAGCGCTCCCTGTCCACACACAAAAGGCATCGCAGTAGGCATTACAGGATACCGCTTGAAAAGAAGTAACTCTCGGTTGCACCCGCATGCCTCAACGTGTGGTGAACTCTAAGGAAGAGGAAGTATTCGCAGTCACTTGCAGTCCTTATAAGTCCATTAAAGCTGAAGTCTTTCAAAGAAGTAGAAGCTGAATGAAGCGACAGCGATGAAGACACGAGAAACTTGCGCTGGTTGAATGTAAACAATCAACAGGCACTGGAGATATACCGCAAAACTCACGACAAAGCAGGAAGCAGCTGCTTTGCGCAGGAAATTAAAGAAAATCATCACAGACACAAACCTCGTGTAGACACCACACTCCAAGAGAGGAAGACATTTATTTTCGGGGGAGGCAGAGGGAGCCAGAGATTCGAAAGAGAGCGCTTTAATCAAAGAACCCAACCCCGGCATCACCACTTCATGCCTTGAAGATTTACTACATATATCTGCGGCGAAACGTGAAGCTGTCAGAGAAAATACACACTATTCGCGGTTGCGCAAGGACAGCCATGAAGCTGAAGCGTGCGTGCGCCCACATACATGCTCGAACACACACGAGTGTACGAGGCAACCACGACAACGGAAGCATCTCACATCGATACCATGTCACTTGTTGAGAAAGCCCACTGCTTCCGCAACCGGCGAAATTACAGCTCTCAATGGCCCTTCATTATTCGTGTTCAACGACAGCGACCCTGCCAAAAGACCTAAGCGTCATATTGCTGTAAGTATACGAACGATCAGCGCGAACGTTCACAGCCCGAGGGTGAGCCATTCCTTCCGTTCCCCGCAACAGGTGACTAAACACGTCTATACAGCGCTTCACGCCCCCCCCCCCCCCCCCCTTTCTCCGTGTGACAACACGCTCTCATCATCCTTCTTAAAGCCTTGCTGCAGTGGAACACTCATGCGCGTCAGCGGCCACTGCCGCAGGCTCTGCAATAGCCAGCGTGACTCAAGACGCGCAAGTTCCGCTTGCGAGTCCAATGTCGCCCGCAGCAAGCCCTCATCAGCACACGCGACAAACGACGCCCCTGCGCGAGTTCCTCAAAGGTGTCCGGCCGCGACAACTGCGCACGTATATACCAGGCGCAGCAACAGCAGCGGCTGGCCGGCGCCGACAAAGCGACACACGCGGCGCCGTGGGAGAGGGCGCCGTGGGCCAAGAATGGCGGCCATCGACGCACTGTCACGACTCTGCCCGGGGCGGTCGAGTGCGCGCACCGCTCGCAATCATCGCCGCTGGCGGCGGGAACGACGGCCGGGCGCTTTTCTCTCCGAGACGCGGTGGCCCCTCGCGCGTGCTGTGCCTAGTGCGCAAGTGGTGGACCGAGGCGCGTCGCGTGCGCGTGCACGACGCCCAACTTACCTCGAGGCGCTGCTGCTCGGGACGTCGTGCGCGAGAGGCAGAGAGAGCCACACGCGGACCACCACGACCGGGGAAACTCTGAGCCCCCAGACCCGCATCTAGTACAACGTACTGCTCAGCCAGCCATACCAGCACACGCGCCAATACCCCTCCTTAGAAACGCTAAGTGACAGAGCATGTATACGGTCCAAGTCGCCAGTTTTGCGAGCGTAAGCACCAGGCGCTAGTCAGCGTTCTCCCTAGGCGCGGAAATGAGTAGAAGAAAAAAATAACACTGAAATTAATCACCCCGTCCAGCGAGAAACAAGTGAGAGTCGGTGACTAATACGTTCCCGCAACTCTTGCCTGATTCCTTCGCGGTCTTCTTTGCCGCGACCGATGTCCAAGCCAGCAAAACAAACGCGGTATGTGGTGACTACTGCTTTGCAGCAGCAGTGTAACGATGCCATTAATACCTCCTTCGGTTTCCCTTGCAGCATTCGAATGCAAGGGGGTGCACGGGTAGCTAAGCGCAGGCGGCGAATGCACTGCAAGCAGTTGGAGGTCCCACTCGGGAGAAACACCGTTGATTCCCAACGCTCAAAGAGAGGGGGAAAAGTTTACTCGGAAACAACTGCTCACATGCGAAATGAGTGCTCAAATAATGTCGCTGACATCAGGGGTGGCGAAAATTGTCGGTCACGCTTCGCTCGAAGCCGCGTCTCCGCTTTCACTTAGGTTGCTCAATTCCGGAGATATCGATTCTCTTGCACCGCTTACAGTGGCCGGGTGTAAATGCTTTCGGCAAAAAGAGCGATCGCTAAGCGTACAGCGGCTTTAATCTGTCCACCCGTGACGTCATATCTTCCGCCTTCCTTCCAGTTACTGAGCGAAACCGGGGGGGGGGGGGGGGGGGGGGGTGCTCGAAGGACGGCAGTATACGCGCGGACGTAATGAAACGACAAACGTGTATCGCATGAAAAATGAAGCATATGTATAGATGAAGCAGACGATATCCACCGAACGCCTATATGAGCGTGCATCGGTTCTCCGGCTACTCGTGTCGGCAGCCGGCCAGCTGTTTGCATCCGCGATTCAAATTCGCTCGTTATCTCGTCCTCGTAATCTTTCCGTCACAAATGGACGAGATGCAAGCCAAAGGTAAAGGACTATAACTGACGAGGTGTTACAACGAGAGACATTATTCACGCTCCACAAATCGCCGAGCGAAACAGCCTTCCACAATACACCGCGCGACGAGCGATAGCAGTTGATCGCATGCACCCTGCAATTTACCGCACCGAAAGCCTTTGGGCGAACTGTGCTGTTCTTGCGGTAAGGAGAAAACGTGAGTTCAAAAAGCTGTCGCCATTTGTTGCTGTAACCCTTGCACGGGAGAGGTGAGACTTGCATGCGTCATCCTGGAAACTGTCGGGCCATTATACACTGCCAAGTCCTGCGTCACAACTTGGACTCCAAGCCTATACGCCGATCATATATGTAGAGGACAATGCAAGAGCGCCTCGGAGCGAAGCTATTTTCGGAGTACGCTATTACGTACACGGTCTCCAACAACGCTGGAATCAATCGGCCCAAAACTCGTGCTCCTACGCCGCCCGCGGGACTGCCCCGGGGCGCACAGCAACCCTTCCACGCCTTACCATCGCAAACAAGCACAGTCGCCGGCCGGCTCCGCTGTCCTCCCCAGCCTGGTATCCAAGGTCGCAGTGGCAGCGACCCGCTACGTTGATGCGATGCCGCCTCGGGTGCCGGCGGCGGGGCGCGCGACCCGCTTTCGAGGAAACGTCACCCGCGGCCACGACAACAGCAGCGTCGGGGCGGTCCGACACGGACGAGCGCTCGCGATCAGCGGCGCAGCCCACACCTGGACGGAACGGGTTGGGCGCGCGCGGCGGGCTCTGCCGGCTGTCGTGGGCGGCCCGCCTGTCGCCACCGCTTGGGAGTAGGAAGAGGGAGAGGGAGCGTCGCAAACGGTCTCGCGACAATTGCTCGTCAAACTGGGACGACGACGACGCGGCGACGGTTGCGATGGGACTGCAATCGTCGCGCGACAACGCATTCGAGAGTCTGCTGCGCGAAAAGGGCGCCGAAGTGCGCGCACGTCAACCGTTCGAACCTAGGAAACCTGAAACAATGAGAAAATAAAAATGAAAGGAGAAAAAATAAAGCCTGTCAACCCGGTGAGGAATAAAAGGCCAGTCGGTTTCTCAGTTCTTGATCACTGTATTTTCGTCATTTTTTAGAAGTACGCGGATGGAGAGCTGTAGTCCGATCATAACATTGGAACAAACATAAAACTATACAGGATAATACAGGGGCGTTATGGGATACCCTGTATGTCTACGAGAAAAGCCACTTTCTTTTTCTGTAAGCCGTCAAATGGCAAAGCAGCAAGAGCCCGCTTCACTTCAAAGTGCTTACGCCTCTCGCTTCGCCGAATGACACTTTGGAGCTTTATCTGTGGCCAGCGTCAGAGTGACACACACCGCCTGCCGCTCGGAACACAAGCGACCAGAAGTCTTACAAAAGGCACCCATGACCTGCATGTCCATGATAGCGAGCCAGGTCCACGTCCTGGGACATGAGCGGTCCGAACAAGGTCTTTCTTTTTGCGCCTAGAGACAGTCGACATTCCTCGGCAGCGTTACTCTCCCCCGAAGTGCCGCAGCCTCGTCCCATGACTCGCCAAGCAGTGCGCCACCTGTGCACAGACGACGCTGGAGCAGCGGCCAAGACGAAGAAGCGGAGAGAGGACGTGTCCTTGGCTGCAGCAGCAGCAGCATCCACCGCCGGTCACTGTACTGGGCCCTGTTTGCACAAGGAGGCCGCCGATCGACCGGCGGCGGCGGCGCGAGTGGTTCCCAGCGGCTCTCCAGGCTCCCCTCCTTTGTCGCCTCTCGGCAGGAACTGGCGGCTCTCTCCGGGCACTCGCGCCGCATTCCGAGCGGTGACAATGCCAGAGTCAATATTGGCCCGAGTCAAACGCCGGGGCGACAGCGACCGAGGAGCTCGCGGGTGGGCCGCCGCTACGGCGTTGTCACTCGAACGCCTCCTTCTTTTGTTGTGCTTTGGCCGCAGGGACGAGTGGGCCCCGGAGGCCATTAGGGCCCGCGGGGGCATGTTAAGGGCCTCGTCTCGTGTCTCTTCGCGCGGCTGGCAAACAGGCCGCGGTCGGTCGTCCCCTCCTCGCCAGCGGCGGCACTCGAGGGGAGCCGACGTCGTCGCATTGTCGGCCTTCCGAGAAATTTCGGCCCAGTGAGGGGACAGCGGTCGTCGCTTGCGGAGGCGAAGCGGCAGCTGCCGTACATAAACGGCGGATGAGGAGCGCTGCTCTGACTGCAGGCCACGCGACTCTCTTCGCGGGCCCGCTCGTTGACCCTGGGGCGGAGCGGCATGAGGGGAGAGGAAAAAGTGACGCGGCCGAAATAGTTCGTACCTGAGGACGTGTACACACGCGAGCCACCGCGGACGCACGTGTCCCCTCCTCCTCGCCGCCGCGGCTTTGTCCGTGTGGTAACTTTGAATCGGCGTCGAGTGACCTCCTAGTCTCATGATCAGCCTTCTTTCATTCCTTTTCTAAGCATCATACAATTAGCCACACCGTCTTGAGGTTCCCTTATAAAAATGGTCTATGGACACTCTATAGACTTCTTATAGACTCTATTGCCTTCCCATAGATGTTTCTTTTTGTCTACTCATAGTCTATAGATTGTCTATAGACAAAAGTCTACTAAATGTCTATCGCCATCAATCTATAGATTGTCTATAGGCTGCCTATAGGATTTGTATTGCGTATAGACTGTTCTCTAGGGTTCGCCTATTGTGAGTCTATAGACTTCATAGACAGAAATCGATGGACAGTCTATAGACTGGCTAAAAAGTTTTTGAAAGGGTTGACAGCTTATATTTAACACGACACTCCAAGCCACCATTAGTTTGGTCATAACGTGCGTCAACAGTGCCAGTATGACTGAACTGGGCATGCCAGCATGCTCATGTGCCACCGCGCACTGCTGTTGGAGGCAAGCAACTTCTTGAATACAAGACATACATAATACTAGATACGAAGAAAGGCCCGAGAGAGGTTAAACGCAAGACTCCGTAATTGAGGCCAACGCGTCTCTTTTACAAATTTTGTCTTTCTTTTTTCAAGGCGTCCGTTTTATGAAGTACGGAATGTGGTCCGAAACAAATTACCTCCCTGTTTTTAGGTAAGCTGCGAAAATTTATTTTGCAGCGTAAGTGGCAAAATCGTATCCTCGTCTGAGTTATCGATAAATACTTACTTCCAATCACTCTGCGAAGCTACTGTTCACCTGCAGTCCCGCTGTCACCGGACGCATCAGTCGCGCCGCCTTTAGTCAACTGCCTAGCCTTACGCATACAAACACGGAAACAGCTTTTTTTTGCCCACCCACGAAAGACGCTTTTATACTATCATAAGTAGGAAGTGGGATCGGAGAAAAATAATGACTGATCGCTGAATAAAGTCACTTGACGACGAATAAAAATATGCACTGTGAAGGAACATCACCTAGGAGGTGCACTCGAATCTGGCATATACGAAGCATCAAAAGAGCGCCACGCAGCCGACCTGTCTTTTAACTACAAGGGAGCTCTTTCCGCGGTTCTCAGGCTCCGGGTATACACACGTTGTGAGGGCTCTTCGCGTTCTCTCGAGAACAACGCATAAAACGAAGTTCGCAGAAAGCGGGAATCAGGGGAACAAAATAAAGAAGACAAAGCGGGAGAAGAAAGAAAGAAAGAAAGAAAGAGAAAGACAGAGGGGGCAACTGGGGCGCGGACCTTTTAACTTTCTTCCTGACCGGAGAGTTTTCAACAGGATCGCGGGGCCGAGATGGAACGGTGCTGGGAGCGGACGCCGCCGCGCTGCTTCTTGGCGCACACCTGGCGCCTCACCTCGGCCTCCCGCAGTGGGAGCTCGATCGGCAAGCAAACTGAAGGCGCGACAGCCCCACAGCACGCCTTACCACTCAGCGTCCCTCCCCGCGTCATTCCCTCCTTCTCACAACCACCACTGTCTTAGCCGAGCGCTGACAGCAGCAAAGAGCCTTCGTTCCACGTCCTCCTGCGATCGCCAAGCTGCCTCGACTGTTCTTTTTTTTTTTTGTTTCCGTGAGGCTGAATCCTGAAGGGCCATACGAAATTGTGAAGCCTGAAAAAAAGTGAAGAACAGGCGATAGCCTGCATACAGAGGAGCGCTCTTCGTAAGCGAACAGCAGGCTATGCGCATTCTCTTCACTGCAACTGTGCTCATCTAAGCGGTGTTTTTTTTTTTAACTGTTTTTCTTTCGGATTGATCGAGGTTCACTGTGATCACCCGCTGACCATAATCCTGTGTGGAGCAAGTGGTGAATCTTTGGACCGCGGTGTCAGAAGTATATACCGTGCAAATCGCACCGTATTCCGTAGAAGTAGTTCATCGTAGTATCATTTATTTATTTAGTTATACTGCAGGCCAACACTTTGGCTAAGACCGGGGGTGGGGGGTGCAGTAAGAAGGAAGCAGACAGCACTATAAAAAATACAAAACAGCAATGCAAACATCTTTACATTCCTAAAGGTTATAACAAGCAGTTATCCAACGCTGCCCAGAAAACAGTCGATTCAAAAACTACAGTAGAAAGAGAACTGAAATCCCCCACTTAGGTATATAGAAACACTGCTGGACACTATTTACGAGAGGTGTTCTGTATTCTGCCCCCTAGGCATTAACATTTTTTATTAATGATGCAATCGAAAGGTGCTGCTCTGAAATAAGAGGTTACGTCCTCTTTCCCAGGAAAATACCACCAAGTTTAATATCTACTTCCCTCACGTGTGCGCATAGTGTCTTGTCACCACTGAGGAAGGAGGCACCTGCTGACACCGACATCCACTGCGCACTAAAGCAAGCTTGCAAAGTTGCAACACTGGATTTATGGATGTTTGCCAAGATCAAGGAGTGATATGAAAGGCATGCTCTTGGTGTCCCTAACACGTGTCACTCGTGTACTAAGTAAGCAACGACATTCGTTTGTTGTGTTATGGTGGTCTTCCATCAAAACGAACGGATATATCACAAAGTAATATGATTCGCTGATCCGATCCACTTGCTTTATAGGGCCCTGTTGCTACCCCCGTATTATTTTTTCTTGCTCTCGTGCGAACAAAAAAATGCATATGGTTTGTATGTGGAACGGCATGTGGAAAAGTACATTCTTTTTCCTTTCCAAGAAAAAAAAAACTGTATACATTTGGCAGCAAAAGTTTACAGGGCTGCAGGAGTACAAAAAAAACAATTCGGAGCAGTCGCGCAAGCTAATCGGCTGAAAAGCGTGCGGATATGAGGAAACGCTCGAGTTGCACTCGGCGTATGAGATATCACTGGTCACAAATGCTGATGACGCATACAAGACAGAGACACGATAGAAAATATCCTTATCCTTATCCAGTATGAGGCCCCCCAGCGATCAGTGCATGACGCCACCACATAGATCTGAGATCTACTGGGGTTTAGAAGCAGCCAGAGCATGCCCAGCTTTCAAAAAGTGGAAGCAAGAGGCGGTTGGAAGACTGGTGGAGAAAGGCAAGAGAGTAGATGAGGTGGGGAGTGAAGAAAATGGCAGTTTATCCGGAGAAACTTAGCATGCTGGGATTTAATAGATAGGTGACAATAATCTCAACACAGATACAGAGTGGATACTATTAATTATCCACCATACAATGGAAGCCCGTTATCAGTGATGAATCGCACAAATATATTAACGAGGATTTTTAAGAAATACAGGCTGGCCTCAGGTTTCTCTGTGTAACGCAGTTGATTGGCTTTTATATTGTTCCACAGTTTTAAACATAGTTATTGCCGGCATATTCACTTCCATTCGCGGTTCCTTCTTTCAGTCTTAGTTCTTATCTTCAATCGCATTGTTAGCTTGTGTGATAGAGAACGATGACTTTCCAAAGCTCGAGTCAGCGGCTCGTTGCTCGCTCCTACAGAGGCGGCGGCGCTGTACACGCGCTCATTTTTCGCTGTAAGTCCGAATCCAGTAGAATGACCTTGCGCCATTTGCTGACAGGAACACCAACTAGCAATGTCTTGTCCTATTTTCCTGGCCTTGTAATAAGGGCTACTATATTACTGTTAACGACATTTACTAAACATCCCAAGTGGCAAGCCTCAATCGTGCCACCAAATTTCTCGGCAATTTCTAAACAGTGTTTCTTCTGATGAGAAAGGGCAAAAGGAAGGACATAGAACGACACGAGCGCTAGCTGTCAACAAAAGAGCTCGCTTTTCTAAATCGATGGCAACCAGCGAAAGGCTGTGTTGTATTGCTTGTAACAGCTGACCTGATTGCTCTTTCCCATTTCATGCTGTAGTTCATGCATTTATATGTGGAAACGGCAAGAAATAAACAGTTGACAGTTAGCGCTCGGGTCGTTCTGTGTTCCGCCTTTTGCCCTGTCTTGTTACGCGCCGCTCTATCATTATGGATCACCAACTCGCCCAACAAGCAGCACTTCTTGATCAGAAATATTTTATCCGTTTTGGGTCCCGGACAGAGAAGCCTTAAACAGGGCCAGGCAGAGTGCTTGCTGACAATGCACACTTAACGGAAATCCGTTTGTAAAGCAGAGTTAAACGTGACGGAAGCTGTTATTGTCAGAATATAATGTCTGTGTTCTTGTAGTATCGTTCACATAGCGACTGCCGCAGGGCGAAGACAGGTAAGCTAGAATTCTAGGTCATTTGAAACAGACCGGTAACATCGCGTTGCCGCAGAGAAAAACCACGCCGAAATGTGATCATAAACGGAATCAGATTGAAAGTTTCGTGGAAGATACTACAAAATAATAATAATAATAATTGGTTTTTTGGGGAAAGGAAATGGCGCAGTATCTGTCTCATATACCGTTGGACACTTGAACCGCGCCGTCAAGGAAGGGATAAAGGAGGGAGTGAAAGAACAAAGGAGGAGAGAGGTGCCGCAGTGGAGGGCTCCGGAATAATTTCGGACACTGACATCGCACAGCACACGGGCGCCTTAGCGTTTTTCCTCCATAAAAACGCAGCCGCCGCGGTCGGGTTCGAACCCGGGAACTCCGGATCAGTAGTCGAGCGCCTTAACCACTGAGCCACCGCGGCGGGGCAACACTACTGCAAAATGACGAATTGGTTTTTGGTTTATGGGGGTTTAACGTCCCAAAGCGACTCAGGCTATGAGAGATGCCGTAGTGAAGGGCTCCAGGAATTTCGACAACTTGGGGTTCTTTAACGTGCACTGACATCGCACAGTACAAGTGCCTCTAAAATTTCGCCTCCATTGAAATTCGACCGCCGCGGCCATGATCGAACCCGCGTCTTTCGGGCCAGCAGCCCAGCGCCATAACCACTCAGCCACCGCGGCGGTACACAAAACGAAGAATTAAAATAAGAAAAAAGCCTACAGTTTAGCCTGTGATGCTGTGGACGAAAATGCAGTGGGGAAACACACTGTACAAGGAAGTTGACATGGTGGTTATTCGCGCTATCGCCTCGCAAACATAACCCTCGTAAGTACTTTATGCACCGAAACAGCAAAGTCCGGCATTCGACTCTGCGAAAACACACTTCAGCAAGAGGCGAGACACACAAACAACCAGGGCGGCTCGCCAACGTATCCTCCTTCGTTGTCGCTACCAGTATCTCTCCCCCCTGGCGCATTGATTGCTGCCGGCGGCGTTGTCAGTTTCTCGCTCCGTACACAGATGCCGGACTCAGGGCGACACGGAAGCGACGCCGCTTCACAACGACGCGCAGCTTCTTCCCGCAGCTGCTGTATACTGTCGCACTCGTTAGACTCGGAAGCCCTCTCAAACATTTGCTGGCCGATGATCAGCGTCGTCCGTGCTGTCTCATCTGCCGCCGCCGCACGGCGCCCGATCCCACACAGTCGCGGCGGCGCGGAGTGGGAAGACACGGCGGCGGCGGGGCGACAGTTCACGGCACACCGCGGTGTGCGACCTGTCGCGCCAGGAGCGTCCCAACTCCCGCCGATCAGTCGAGGGCTTTTTTGAGGCGCGCTCCACCGCCTCCAGAGGAGGAGGCACAAGCGCCCATCACCAAAAGCGCATGCAACAGAGCACGCCGCAGAACGACCGGCCGGCCGGCCGGCGGCGGCGCCACTGGTAGAAGACACCCCGCGTGTCTCCCAACGGTCATTGTGTCTGCCGCGAGCGCGTGTCGGGGTTCGTTTCAGCGCCAGGGAGGGAAAGGACGCAGCGAAAGGTACACGGGACATGGAGAAGGCTAGAGGGCGGGGGGTAAAAGGCGAGAACGCCTCGGGTCGAACGACGACTTCGCCGCAGTCCATCACGGCTCCCGCCCCTTTGTCCGCTCAGCGGGACTTCTTTGGCCCCAAAGCGAACCGCCGCCGGAGCCGACCATCAGCTGCTCCAGCGGGGCGCGCGACTAGCGGGACACTTTCCGGGTAAACTGTCTGGCTCCCGGCGCCGCCACTGAGAACGTGGTTTCGCGAGCACCACAATCATCATGATCATCACACCATCATCACCGCCACCTTGCGGGCGCCGCCGCCGTCCGTGTGACAAGTGGACCGTTTCTGGGGAACTGCGTGCGCGCCTGCGGCGCCGCCGGTGGCAAAGAAGGGCGACCCGTGGACGCGGTGGCGTGGACTCTGCGGGCTTCCGCGAAGACACACAGCCATACCGCGGCCGATGCGGACGCCATCGGCCACGCTTTAAGAGAGAGGATTCGGCTCTGGGCACCATTCGTCATGCGGTGGCCGCCAGGGCGGCGCGAGTCTTTTCTCTGAAGACAGCGGGGTGTCCGGCCGCCGAACAATGGCCTCGATGCATGTACTTGCCCGCGCATGGCTGGGCGCGATAACCTTCCTCGACGAGGCTCCTCGGTTACGCACAAGTGGATGCGAGCGGCGCTGAGCGCACACCGCGTTGAAGAACTTGTTGACGGATAGGTAAAGCATGCAGGCTGCGCTGAGAGATTCGAGCAGTAGCGCGAGATTTTTTCCTACGCGAATAGTTTGCCGTCTCCACAGATGCGAGGCTACGCGCAGAAAGTGGCTTCATTCTTCGAAAATTTTCCTTCGCTTCGATGATCGAACCGACGACTTCCGTGCCGCCAGAATTCCCGGCTGGTGCCAGTGTTCCCCTCCCCGATGGAATACTTCACCACCTGACTGAGCTTGCACAGACCTCCCGGTCGCTTTGCAGTTCCGGGCACAGAGAAGCAAAGCAAATTAAAAAAAAAACACTGGAACTGCACAAATTGAAACTACCCTGGCTGTCGGCCTGATTGTTGGATTAAACTTCACTCAAGGTTGCATGCCTTCTGTGTGGCGTGCACAACTAGATTATGGCCACAGTAATAATAAAGCATTATGCCGACCGGTCATCAACCTCTATACTCGTGCGTCGCCAGCAACTAGCTGGTATTTCTTTTATGGGGTGAAAGCCGCAACTATACGAGAGTTTAGCGCCGTACAATCGGGGATAATGCCTACAGTTCCTCCTTCCGCACGCAGACAGACCCACAAGGACTGACCGCTGTTCCCAGAGCACCGCTGCCATCATGGCTGAAGCCCACAGGTTACCAAACAAGTCTACAGAAAAGACGTTCCGAGGGCGAGCTTCGGCTCACCTGTTCACACTGAGGTCAATGAGTGTAATGCTCCAGATAGTTGTAGCACTCACAGATCACCTGGCTGCACTGATAATAATCAGACTACCACAAGAAACTGGTCTTTCCGTAACCCGCGAAACGTCATATCTTGTTTCTAAACCTGTTGGTCAGTGACCCGTGGATTTCAGTTATGCTCAATTACCGTAACTATACCTGGCCAGACAGAATGCCGTCTGATCAGACCATCGGCTAAATTTGTGCTATTATTGCATGATGCAGGGTTTTGTCGCTATATATGACATCCCTATTCGTATGATGCCTCCAGGCAGCCATTCTATACGTCGACTAACGAAATATACCGCCTACACCTTCAGATGCCCTGCAATTCACAATCTGTCGCCAGAACTGAAGCATCCTGTAGATGTACATAGTTTATATTGCCGCCCTGCATGCCCTTATCCTTTCACCCCCCCCCCCCTTTTTTTTCTTTCCCTCTCTCCCTGTCCTTTTATTCCCGCTAGCCGCAGCTCAGGTGCTTCAGGGTTCGATGGCATTAGCAGCGGCTAGCGGCATATTTTCCTTCCTTTGTTAAGTTTATTTTTACTTTTTACAAATAAATAGCCACTAACAACAACATACTTCCGCTTACTGCCCATTTGAGCTTACGGGTGTCGGCGCTAATCGAGTCTATCTGCGCAAATTCAGCCGCCCGTTGATGACCGGTAACTACAGCGGCTGCCTCTGCGATTACTTCCGTAGGCGAGATTCAACAAATGTATGGAAAGAAAGGAAACACGGTAATTCCTCAGGCAAGCTTGAATAAGATAAGAAAACGCGGCGTAAGCAGCAATGTGTTGTGCCCTTTTTATAGAGCCGTTATTTCATTTATGCTGGCTGAAGTATAAACATAATCAACAAGCCCGCAAAGCAAAAAGCTGGGTGCGTCAGTACGCGGCCGTCTGGAATTTAATGCGACACACAGGACGAGAACGCAGCCGCTCGTGAATATTCATTATTCGTCCTCTTCTCGTGAGTCGCGATTCAAAAGCCATCTATACCTCGGGCTGTGTGCCTCTTTATTAATGCGTAAGCACTAATCGGGTGCGTAGCAACCCCGAGCAAAATCGTCCGTTGTCTGTTCGCCTAGTGCGAGCGCTCCATCAAGCGTCACTTCCCATTCATCGCCCCCTTCTACGTTGCAAAAATCCGTGCCTTCGCACTTTCGAATGTGGCAAACATTCTCTGTAGTTTTTTACGGACATGGGGATGCCATAGGGCAAACCTGGCATACAAATAATTAGTTCACCCACATCGGAGCCCTGGGAAGCTCTGTTGTTCAGCTCTAAGCTCTAACGTCTGAGCTGATTGCAGTCGAGGGTGCTGGAGCCCTGAACTATGTTTTATGATTTATGGGGGTTCAACGTCCCAAAGCGACTCAGGCTATGAGGGACGCTGTAGTGAAGGGCGCCGGAAATTTCGACCACCCGGGGTTCTTTAACGTGAACTGACATCGCACAGTACACGGGCCTCTAGAATTTCGCCTCCATCGAAATTCAACTGCCGCGGCCGGGATCGAACCCGCGTCTTTCGGGTCAGCAGCCGAACGCCGTAACCACTGAGCCACCGCGGTGGCCCCCTGAACTAGAGGCTTCGACCAGCTGCCTCCGGGGACCTTCATCATTTTGAGTATTTTGAGTAAATAAAAAGTTTTTCATTCCTTCCTTCACACTCTACCAACCGGCATCCCTTGCAGAAATGGTCTATATACAGTCTGTAGACTTCTTATAGAGTCTATTGCCTGCCTAAAGATTTCTTTTTGTCTATTCATAGTCTGTAGACTGTCTATAGACAGAAGTCTACTATAAGTTTATGGCCATTAGACTGTCTATAGAACCCTTGCAGAAATGGTCTATAGACTTCTTATAGAGTCTATTGCCTGCCTAAAGATATTTATTTTTGTCTATTCATAGTCCGTAGACTGTCTGCAGACAAAGGTCTGCTAAAAAGTTTATGGCTATAAATAAAAAAACTGTCTGTAGGATTTGTATCGCCTGTAGACTTGTCTAGGATTTGCCTATAGAGAGTCTATATACTTTATACACAGAAGTCTACAGACAGTCTATAGACTGTCAAAAGAAATTTTCGTAAGAGATTTTATCTAATTCCTTCACGCCCGCTTTGCCGCCGAAGGAAAAACACAGCATGAAGAGCAGCAATTACGCGACCGCAACAATGACTGCTGCCAGCAGCGATTCCAGAGAGCTCGCTCAATGAACCGATGTATTCGCAGAGGTGCTCGTCACAATCGCTCCTGAAAAAAGCGACGATCGCAGAGTATAACGAGCACCGAAGAGCGGCACCACCGCGGGGACGCTTACAGCTGATATATATACACGAAGCGAGAGAACCGGTCTCAAAAGCGAAGGTCGATCGGCGACCGCTGTCCATAACAGTTCAAGATCACGAGCCCTGAATCACTGCCAAATGCGCGTGTGGACGAAGAAGCGGCGCGCTTTCGCCACTGCTCTCCGCAACTGAGCCACGCGGGCGCACTATGACGCGTACAAGAAAGCCCGCTTACTGCTTCCTGTTAACGGCCACTAACTAAACCGGAACTCCAGCTGGTGAGCCGAGAGGACAACGCGAGGAAAAACCAAAGACAAGGAACATCGCAAGGAGCTTGCACCTGTACGCATGCTAGAGATGCATGCAGCTCTATCTATGCATCTGGGCATAGAGCACCACTGTGTCTAGCCTGGCCAAAGACAATGCGCGACAGGTGCCAGTACTGTTCCGAAGTGGCGCCGGTTTAACACTTGAGTTCTTAACATCAAGTGCTTACTACAGCTCGGGATTTGAGAAGCACGGACTAGCCTGTGAGTGATAGGCACATGCCCTGCAGCGCGCCTTATTAGCCACTTTCTCGGTTTAGATCAAGCAGCTCAATTTAGGTGCCATAAGCGCTTAAGCACTTTTTTGGTGTTCACTTTAAACGTGACCACCACTGTATATACATATCCACCGAAGGTTCTGTTACGACCAAGCTCTTCGCCCCACTTGTGTTTGCTGGTACGCACAGAAATCTCTGCCGGTACAGCAGCCGAATGCACCCAGTGCCGGACCGTCGACAACGCTCTAAAAAACGCACCCCGCAGCCCATCTCTAGGTAGCGCCCAGCTCTGTAACGGTACGCGCCTCGCTTCCTCACGCTTTCAACCCTCGGCGTGTTCTTTCCCTGCATGCTCACAGCAGCAATGCCGGAAGAAGAAGAAGTTGAGAGGGGCCATTGTGGGCCACAATCACTCTTCTCGGCTGCTCGATAAGCGTCGCACTCGCGGACCCCACGCGACTGTTGCGCCCTCCGAGGAGCGCATATCGGCCGCCGGCGAAAGCCGAGAAGATGGCGGGAGGGCAGGGGCAAGCGCCGCGGGTGGGACGCCTCCTCCGCTGACGCGACGCGCCATCCATCGGCAGAGCGGAATCCACCGCTTGCGCCCGCGACCATCGCCGAGCAAGCGTGTAGAGCCTAGCGTAGGCATGTGTGAGTGAATGTTTTTGCTTTTTTTTACAGTAGAAGAGCATCGCACTATATAGGCGGTGGCCGAGGGCACTCAGCGAGCAAGAATGCGCCCTGCGCGGCCCAGGCGGGGTGGTGCAGGCGCGCGATCGGCACGTGAATCGGGCGTATGCGCGCCCGCGTGCTGTGATGAATGAATTTCGGCCCGGGGAGTCGGTCCGGGTGATCTATTACGCATCGCAGGCCACTCAGTCGCGCGCGCGCGCGCGGCCGCCGCGTCCTCCCTCCGGAAGCGGATATCGATTCTGCGGCGCGCTCCGAAAGGCATCGGAGGAGCCAGGCTGCCCGCCACGAGACTGCGCTTGCCTGCGCGATGTCCTTTGCAACTGAAGGCGCGCATGGGTGGTTATGAAACGTCCAGCGTGTAGAAGACGCGGTCCGAGGGTCACTGCGCGCTGGACGATGCCAGAACGCAGTTTAATTCCGCGGTGTCACAAGAACAGCGTAATCAGTCCTTGGTGCAAGGTACCACCTTTCAACGCTTTCAAGAGCCTTTTTCAATACTCTTCAGGACAAACAGTTTGAGCCGTATAATGGAGCTGGAAGCCTTAAAGATCAGAATGCCTCAAGAGAAGGACAACAGTTCTCATCGTCAAAAAAAAAAAAATTAGAGCTTGTGGGATGCAACGACTCACAAGGGCTCCAGGGGTGCACATGGGCCTGGTACAGCTCTAAGAGCAAGTAGAACTTCGCATGCAGAGCCATATATTCCGAAGGGAATACACGGCTCTGTTCGCATGTAGCTCGTTGGATCTTGTGGGCGTGGCATCACATACGATCCATGAAACAGTGGACTGTAATCGGAATCCTGTTTTTTACTCTTCCGCAAAGCTTACGCTCTATGCTTGATGGACTAACGTGGTGCAACTTCAAAAGCGCTGCGTGCCAGCTGTCTATTCTCTGCAGGGCTCTATTACAGGATTACGGTGGCAGTGTTGTTCCGCTGCGATTTCGCATAGAGCATCCGAGAAAAGAGCTGAACGCCGGAAGCTTGCCCGAATGAGAAGAAAATGAGACCTTAAACAGTAATTGTCTGATTAGTGAGAGTTTTTTTTAGCTGGGCAGGGTAATTAATCATCATCAGCAGCAGCAGCATGAACTTGACTGCGTCCACTGCAGGACAAAGACCTCTCCCATACCACTCCAATTAACCTTGTCCAGGCGGGTAATTACCAACAACCAAAGAAAACTGAGAGAAATAAAAAATGAAAAATTAAAGCTAAGACAAAACGACAGCCACAAAAAAAAAATAGCGGAGTTTTGTCAAGCTGCAAATGAGCAGTTTTTTCTACGCCGCCTTTTTTCATCACCTGCATCCATTCTTGAAATAATAAACACTGACTTTCCAGGAAAAACCAGTGTTGTATGTCTGTACAACTTTTGTGTTTTCAGCGCCAGTTCTCGGCAAACTCAGACGAAACGAAAGGACAACGAGAACAGAAAACTGGGCTAGTCGGAATGTATTCATCTTTAAGGACAACGTGGCTTCGAGCTGCTAGGAAGAACTTGACGCCGAAACAGAGGGAGCACGCGACATAGAACCCGAAGCGAACTTAGCGAAATTTTCCGTACGAATGGTATATGCGGCCCGTTGCACGCTATTGCACCACTCTCTATAGAGCTGTGGAATCAGTACATAATATGTAGACGGTACACTATAAGACAAGAGCAAATGGAAAACGACTCACTGACGTGTGGCGCTATGCGTAGACAGCAGAGCGCAAGGAGAAGCCAGGGTGACGACTTCGCCCCCTCCCCCCCCCCCACCCCCCCTTTCGAAGTGGACGTGGCCAACCGTGCTATGCAAACGGTACGCTTCCCTTTCCCCATGGTGCCATGCAATCTCTTTTCAACGCTACCCACATCTCAGTTTTGAAAAACTGAAATTGTTTTTTTTTTTTTGAAGAAAAGGAAATGACGCAGTAAAGTGTCACATATCTCGGCTGACACCTGAACCGCGCCGTAAGGGAAGGGATAAAGGAGGGAGTGAAAGAAGAAAGGAAGAAAGAGGTGGCGTAGTGGAGGTCTCCGGCATTAATTTTGACCACCTGGGGATCTTTAACGTGCACTGACATCGCACAGCACACGGCCGCCCCCATCGAAACACGGCCGCCGCGGTCGGGTTCCAACCCGGGTACCCCGGCTCAGTAGAAGAGCGCCTGAACCACTGAGAAACTGCGGCGGGTTCTCAATTTTGCAACACAGAGATTTCTTACGATGCGGCTCGCTGCGACTTCTTGTGAGCCTATAATCGCAAGCCTCCTGACGCTTGTTCACCCCGAGTATTAGTCTAAAGTGCATGCTTACGGATTACAATAAATATGCTTCTCTTTCCGTTACTGTATATATCCTCGGCGAATTCGTAGGGTTGCCTGGCTTACCAGTAGGCCTTGATTCCGATAATGCAGACGCCAGTATTGGAGGGTGTCCCATATTTTTTTTGTGTGTTTAACTGTAGAGTGCCAGAAAACGCAAAAAGGAAGAACTTCCAAGAACGAAGCAAAAGCCACTGTCTCTGGCCAGTTGTCCAACGTCATCTCGCTCGAGCCAGCAAATGAAACTCTACACATGTTCCCGACTATCTCGGCATTACATCAAGCGTGCTCTTTAGTTCCTTCTCACGGGGTGAATACTACGGGAGACCCCTCTCGCTCCATACATTACCCTCCCCTTCTCCATACGCACTGTCGGGTGGCTACGCCCCTGCTGGTCCCGGCGCACTTCGCGTTCAGACGCCACGCACACGCACGCACGCACTGAGCGGCGGCTCCTCGTGACGCTCTCCCGGGCGACTGACGCGCCGGTCACGACGCGGCCCGATCGGTCGCAGCTCGGGCCGTAATTAATCGTGTCCGCGCGCACGACCCCGCGAGAGCAGGATGCGCGCGCCCAGCGTCGCCGCCGCAGTTCCCTCCTGCGCCACCTGTGCCAGCTGTGGGAAGCTGGCTGGGAAACGGCGGAAAGGACGCGACGCCATGTTAACGCTCCGCCGTTGTTATAGCAAAGGTGTTTACGGTCGAGTCGTCCAGCGCGCCAGTTTATATCACCTTGTCGTGAGCCAGTGCGGGCACATATGTGCGAGTGCGACTGTCTCTGTGCGTGCTCCTTCATGTTCTATGAGCGTGTGTTTGTCTTTACGTGTATGGCAGCACATAAGAGCACTGGGGCACCATTGGGTTCGGGGCTTCGAAAAAAAAGGTTGTGAGGAAAGGAAATGACCCAGTAACTGTCTCACATATCCCGGTGGACATCCGAACCGTGGCGCAAGGGAATGGATAAAGGAGGGAGTGAAAGAAGAAAGGAAGAAAGAGGTGACGTAGTGGAGGTCTCGGGAATAATTTCGACCACCTGGGGATCTTTAACCGCCGCGGTGCCTCAGTGGTTAAGACGCTCGTCTACTGAGCCGGAGTACCCGGGTTCGAACCCGGCTGCGGCGGCCGCGTTTCGATGGAGGTGAAACGCAAAGCGCGCCCGTGTGGTGGGCTTCGAAAAAAAAAAAGGGGTGGGGGCGATTTGAGGAAAGAAAATGGCGCACTCGGTGGACACCTCGACCATGCCGTTAGGGAAGGAATGAAGAATGGAGCGAAAGAAGGAAGAGATAATGAGTTGCCGTAGTGGAGGGCTCCGTATTAATTTAGACCACCTGGAGTTCCTGTCGACGCTGGTGGGAGTGAGGGATAGTTAAGAGAAAATTCCCATTTTTCACGATGGATACCTGAACACACAGTGAAGGAAAAAATGAAGAAGGTGACGACAAAAGGAGCGGAGAGAAGGAATCAGCGTAATAGAGGACTCTAGGTTAACTTCGACCAGCTTCTCTTACGTGCACTGACACTGCGCGGCATACGTGTTTTTGCATTACGCCTCCATCGAAATGCGGCCTCCGCAGCTGGAATTCCATCCCGCGACGTCGGGGTCGCAGGTCAGCAGCCGAGCGCCATATACCACTGAACCACCGCGGCGGATCTTCCCCGCATGTTCTCTTGTATCGTGTGCGTCATGCCTAAGTGTGCTGACGGAGCATGCATGTACAAGGCAAGCATATCTTAGCACAAAAACACAGAATGCGAGACGAAATGCATAGAAGAGCTTTTGAGCTAGCTCTTTTGAGCTATTTTTAGAGAGAGCACAGGTTTTTCTCGGTCGTCAGAGTTGGAAGGGCCTATCATTGGTGTTAAAAGAGTGATGGCATTGATTCGGGGATGAATGCAGATCACAAAGAAGTCCGACCCTGTGGCGGTTAATTCTGCCATGAGATATCACTCACTTACGCATTAATGCTAAATACAGACCCTTCAACAACACGTTTCGTCTTTGACAGAAGTAGCCAAGCTGCACGGTTTGCTTCTTCTCAGTCAAATAGTGGCGCATTTATGCCGCTTCTCAAGCTCTAAATCTCTGTAAGGCAAAAAGAACCCTTGTCCTCACATTCCAAAAGATTCTGATCTTCACGGAGGCCGTAAAGGGCTCTGCTATACGAGCGAGAGGCAGACCATGCAGCCCCTGTTACATCTAACAAGGACGTTAGGTACTACGCTCATTAAAGAGTTTACCTCCCTCCCTCCCTCCCTCCCTCCCTCCCTCTGTACACACCACGAAAGCTACGACAGCAATTTCGCGCGTTGCTTCGACATCTTGCCGCGTTTATTGTCGCTTCTCCTACGCTGGCCTCCACATTTCATCGCAACGTGCTGCGGACAATTCTTTTACCTTCTTTTTTCTTCCTCGCGATGATGGACATTACGGGCCATATTCTTCCCTGCCTAGCTTCCACACCGAAGATAAGCAATGAGAGCGCCGGAGCCGCCTCGCCCTCGGCCCTCGCGATGCCGTGGCATTTATATGCGGCCCCGCTGTGTGTATTAACACCATGTTTGCGGAGCGTCAGGAATGTCGCGGCAGCGTCCTTGCCGAGAGAGCGTAGCCGAGGCGTGCGCGCGCTCTCGGTTCCGGCCGCGGTTATACGGTCGACGGGGGTTGGGGGGTTGGGGGGGGGGGGGGGGGGCGTCATTGGCGCCGCTGCCGCTGCTGCTGCCGACGACGACGAGACAGGCAGAGCGCGCGCGCCTTGCGTGGATCGCGCGCGAGAGAGGAGCGCCGTGCTTTTGATGGTCTCGTAAAACGCGTGCCGCCGGCGCTCGCAGCGCGCCGATAATTGCCGCCGGGGCCCGGGCGGCTGTTGCGCGCGTCCCCGCCTTCGGGAGATGGCCGCCCGTCTTTGTCGCACCTGCCGCGCGGCGCAAGAGGCTCGTAAAGCAGATTCCCCCCTTCTTGGGGCGGCGGCGCCCGGCGATTCTTTTATGACGTCTTCATTGTTCTGCGCTCGATCGAGGCATTTCGCGAGACAAAAAGCGCCCTTCGGTTTTCGGACTTGAGGCGGCGGCCCCTTGGACGGGAAGGAAAGCCGGCGGCCGTCTCGTGCACGCACCCACGGGGCGGCCAAAGAGGACTCCCAAGAATTCCGCGTCCCGCCGCCCCAGCTGTAGCGAGCTGAAGGACCACGGCGTGGTCCCAGCGTCGGACGCGGTGACCTCGAAGCATTCGCACGCCACCAGTAACGCGAATCTTCAATGCACGCGATTTAAAATATCGAAGGTTGCACAATGTTCGAAATTCACATCCAGTACGCTACGTGGAATTAGTGTCACGGGACGTCCAGCGAGACCCCATAAAAGCTGCAACCTCACAGAAGGTGGACGTTCTTACGTGCATGCCTCGCTGGGTTGGAGTCACATAGGTGCCCAATGCACCCCGTAGGAGTTGCAGTCCCACGGGACTCACTGCATCTCGCAGGAACTGACTCTTATGGGACCTCCAGTGCGCCTCCTGGCAATTACATTTTTATGGGTGCCTCTTATTGAAATTGCAGTCTTATGGGGCGTCCAGGGCACCTCACAGCAACTGCAAAGCTATATGGTGCGTCCACTGCGCCTAATGAGATTAGAATCCTATGATCAGCCCAGTGTACCGCACAGGAACCACAGTCTCAATCTCATGGAACGTTCAATGTACCCCATGAGATCGCAGTCGGATGAAATGCGCGGGGGCACAACAAAAAAGCGGAGACTCATCACTGAGACTCAAAAACTGCAGTAAAGTGACGATGGCATTCAACAGTGTTGCGCGAAGTCCGGGACGAAAATTGTGGCTGCTCTCATTTCTGCTCACTTGACAACCCCGCCGCGGTGGCTCAGTGATTAGGGCGCTCGACTACTGATCCGGAGTTCCCGGATTCGAACCCGACCGCGTCAGCAGCGTTTTTATGGAGGAAAAACGCTAAGGCGCCCGTGTGCTGTGCGATGTCAGTGCACGTTAAAGATCCCCAGGTGGTCGAAATTATTCCGGAGCCCTGCACTACGGCACCCCTTACTTTCTTTCTTCTTTTACTCCTTCCTTTATCCCTTCCCTTACGGCGCGGTTCAGGTGTCCAACGATATATGAGACAGATACTGCGCCATTTCCCTTTCCCCCCCCAAAAAAACCAATTATTGTCACTTGACAATATCTTTGGGCCCCGCTGTTGAGCGGGGCGAACGCATCTGCGATGAAATAAATTGTACAGCAAACCGCGGTAGTTCAACTCCTTCCCGTAAAAATATTTTCGATGGGGACTCCTGCGAGCCTCTCTTTTGGTGTGTAGTTCGTGGGAGGCTAACGAAAAGAGTTCAGCTCAAGTTAAGGACAACGCAGCGAGCCATGGAAAGAAAAATGATAGGCGTAGCGTTAAAAGACCGAAAACGGGCAGAGTGGGTGAGGGAACAAACGCAGGTTAATGACATCCTAGTCGAAATCAAGAGGAAGAAATGGGCTTGGGCAGGGCGTGTAATGCGAATGCAAGATAACCGCTTGTCCTTAAGGGTAACGTAGTGGATTCCAAGAGAAGGCAAGTGTAGCAGGGGGCGGCAGAAGGTTAGGTGGGCGGATGAGATTAAGAAGTTTGCAGGCAAAGAGTGGATGCAGCTGGGCAAAGGACATGGTTAATTGGACAGACAGGGAGAGGCATTTGCCCTGCGGTTGGTTTAGTCAGGCTGATGATGATGGATGATGATTTAATTAGCCGGGCAATGAAGGGGTTAAGAAAGAGTTTCCGGAAGCCACACAACACACGACAAGAGTAGATGCATCTCAGAGTAGAGCTGATAACTATTTACTATCGCAGAAATAAAACGTAAATAACTAATACCAATGGAAGAGATCAGTCACTCTGAACTTTGAGAACGAAAGCGGTTCATACGGGCAGTCTGAAGAAGAAATATACTGCCGCAAAAAGTTTAAATGATGCAACCATTTCACATCAGGCTGGCTTTCGAGCAACAAGGAATGCGTTCGAATATTGCTTTTCTTTTTAAACTCGGTACCGTGCATCAGGACGTTTTGGCACATACACTTCCCTCTGGCCGCAATGTACAGCACGAAAGCAATACTGTTTAGAAGCTGAATGGTCCGCAACCACTCGCTCCAGCGCCAGCACCACTTTATATCGCTCGAGCCATGTGGGTCCAAGTGCATTTTTTCTCTGACTGCTATCATGTCATTACTTTGTCGTTTCCTTTTTTATATATTTCCCCAATCTTTCAAGAACAACGACCCAGCGAAAGCGGAAACGCGTGTTTCGTGCTAGGGCCGCAGCTCTTTGCCTCGCTATTTGCTAACACTAAAAAGGCATGTTATAAGCTCGCATGTAATCACGAGCAGGATTCCCAAAGCCGGTCGCACCTCAGTACGAAATGGGACTACCACACACTTTTCTTTCCATATATCTATGGTAGGTTATCATCACAATTGCAGGCATAACTGTTACGAAGCGTTCTTACGTGCGAGAGGCTCCTGATTTGCTGAGGCCAGCCCTAACTTTCACCTTAGCGAGAAATTGTATAACGCGTTTGAAAAAAGCTGCACAACCTGCGACCTTTCTCCGGTTAATTGCACCCACTATCTATTCATTGCCCACAAAGCGCAACCAAACAGTCGCACGCATAGCTAGGCGAACTTGTCTTCGGAAGCACCCGATCAGCGTTATCAGCTCAGCCGCCCTGTGACGTCACAAGACCGGGAACCCAGCGGGGACGACAGAAGACGAAGGGTTGCCACGAGCGTTCCCCCGTCCACGCTTCTCGCATGCTGCATGCCCAGTGTCCACAATCCCCGCGGTGCGACGAACGGCGACGCTTAAATGGAGGCCGCTTATCGAAAGCGAGATGAGACCGCGGCGACAAGGTAATAACTTAGGCCCGTAACAACAGGCCAACTAGTCGCGGAGCGCAACCGCTTGCCCGGCATCGGGAAGGATGGAAGCAGACGGCGGCGTCTCCGTTGGCCAACGGCGCGCGCCGCTCGAAGAGGAGGAGAAGCAGGAAGGGTGGGGGGGGGGGGGGGGGGGGGGGGGGGGGACGGCGGCCGCGGCTCACGAACCGGACTGCAGCGTCGTCGCCGCACATCCGGCTTGGGCCGCCCGGGCGCCGATGCGACCAGCGTCGCCCGCCGGGTCGTCGTTCCCGGCGCACGCATGGACTCCTCCTCAGCGGGGGTCACGCGCAGGCCTCGCGTGCACACTACGATACGTTCGACGACGCCGGCGGGAGCTCACGGGTTGCGCGCGGCGACGCGCGTAAGCGCAATGACGAGTGCGCATGCTGCCGAAGGGGGGCGAAGAGCGAGTCAAAGCACTTTTTGAGCGCGAAATGCTTTCCCAACCTCAGTGGGAGCTAGTAGTAGTAAAGGCATCTTTATTGATTGGAAATGAAGTGCCCCCAGGTGGTGCCCTTAGTCCGGAGTCCCATATGTGGGCCATGTCTAGCAGTGCTTCGCTCATCGGTCATGTCCGAAGAGGAAACAGAAAAGGCTAACGCACAGCTGGCCTCCCTCAGATTGAAACCGCCCGCCATTTGGTTTAAAAAAAAAACAAAACAGGTGATCTGGCCGCTGAGAATATGAGCAGAACGCTCGCGGAGAACCCGGAGCTGATTGCGCTGGGTAGGGTCGGATTTATGGCCATATCTTGAGGGAAGGGGACGCTTAAATATGCACAATACATTGCTTAAATTTTCTCAATTTAAAAAAAAAAAGTTGCTCTCTCTCTCTCTTGATCAAAAAGAAATGGGGGCCAATATGATTTTCTCATGAAAACATTTCCGCTACCAAAAATGGGTGGCAGGGAGGTGTGCTCGGATGCGCCGCTGTATAAATCCTCCCCTACTGGTAGGGTCGTATTCCTACTTCGACTTCATAAAATTGGGTTGGTTTAAGTATATAGAAACACATCGTGCGAAATAGCGATTGAGACATCTGGCGCGGACGTCCAAGGTCATGTCTGGTTGGCTTATACATATGCACCAACGATGACTAGTGGCAGCCGACTCAATATACAGGGTGTTTCACCTCAAAACTAGTAGCAATTTTTAAAAATAGGCTTTTTTAGTTACAAGAGCGCTCTTCGACATAACATGGTCAGCGGTAGCGCGCACCAAAGTACACTTAAGACGTATTAGTTAGCAGGCTGGTTAACCAATATTATACAGTTCAGCTTTTAACTCAGGCTCCTCATCTGTTGACAGGCTTGTAGCCCACTGTAACTAATATTCATATCAGTTTCTAGATTTTCGAAAAGGACATTCTAGTCGCTGCTGCAGCATAAACAATTCTCGGGCTGCACACGAGCGAAACCAAAACTGCCGCGACCAGAAAGAGGGCGGGAGAAACAGAAGGGAGAGGCAGAGCGTTAGCCACGCCTACAAGCAAGCGTCACATAGCAGAGCACCTGTCACGTGCTCTCTGCCCAATCTCCGCTTCTACGCTGCCGCTGCGATAAGAGCGCGTGACGCCCGCGCCAATGTGTGACGCGCGCTCGCAGGCATGACTAATATTAACGCTCTTTCGGGTAGCGCGGTTTCGGTATCGCCCATATGCGGTTTGTGCACGTTAAAGATCCCCAGGTGGTCGAAATTATTCGGAGCCCTCCACTACGGCACCTCTTCCTCCCTTTCTTCTTTCATTCCTCCTTTATCCCTTCCCTTACGGCGCGGTTCAGGTGTCCAACGATATACGAGACAGAATTACTGCACCATTTTATTTTCCGAAAACCAATTATTATTATTATTATTATTATTATTATTATTATTATTATTATTATTATTATTATTATTATTATTATTATTATTATTATTATTATTATTATTATTATGCGGTTCCAAAATCACTTCCGCTGCAGTGCTGACGAGAATGACATTTTCTAAAATCAAAAAAAAATAATATGGGTAGCAGTTACGGTGAGCAACAAACGCCCCAGTAAATGAAGAGTCTTAACAGTGATAGTTCAGAAATTAGCTCTTCCATATTAGATAACCAACCGCCAGTTAACACGTCCTTAGCTGTATTCTGCAGCGCACCACGGCTGACGCTGCTATGCCGAAAATTGACCTCATCTAACTCAAAAGGCTATTTTATAAAATTGCTCAGTCTTTTGTGTAACACCCAATAGAAACAATTTAATATGTGGCGTTAGCGATATGATACGGCCCTATGTTTATTAAATACACCCCACGGGTTTCGAAGAAGAGAGAAAACACGGACAACAAAATTATAACCCTCTTCAAAGACAGGCCCGAACATCGGTACCCGCTAGACAGCGCATCAGTTCGACCGCCGAGAGGCTTTCGAACAGCGACCCCGAAGCCATTAAGCGAACACTGTGCGAGAATACTTGTTGCACTGTCCAAGAGGGGGAAGGGGGGGGGGGGGGGCGAGGGGGGTCGCATATTTTTCCGCCGAGCTGCAGCGTCCCCTGTCAGCACTCAGCACGGCCCAAAGAGCGAACGCCTGCAGAGCCCGGCGTTCTCGATCGATGCCGACCCCTGCGAAGAAGGCGACTTCGGCGCCCCCCGACGGCTCTTGTTGTAGTCGGCAAGGCTGGCTTGCGCGTACGACGGCAGTCAGCCGTTTTACGCCGCCGTAGCGGAGGTCACCGCGTAGTCACCCCCCCCTTCAAGCCAACCTACCACCTTGCGAGTCGTACGCGGGGCGTAACAGGAGCAGTCAGCCGACGACCTTTACGAGTTTTTAATGCTCCTTAATAAAGGCGAGGAAAGCCCATTCCGACCCCCGGGGTCATTAAAGAGCCCTTAACCGCCCTCCGCGCTGGTACCCCCCCCCCTTTTGCCCCCTCCTTCACTTCCCTCAGTCCTCGGTCCAGTATGTATACTACGCGACAGCGCTGTGTTGTGAAGGCGGGCCCGGCGCCGCAAAGCCATGTCGCGCGCTCTTCGCTCTGCTGGCAGCTGCAGCTCTTATATAGACTGGGGCTTCATCACGCTTCCTGGAAAGCCGACTCCGGTTTACGCTTCGCCGTGTTTTTGAGAGCTCTCGCTTTGAAGCCACGCTCCATCTTTGAAGCCACCTTGTCGCGCTTTGTGCGGTGACCGTGCCTTTCACGCCATACTTTCGTGCAGAAAAAAAAAAGGGCGCCAAACACGCTTTCGACTCGTGGTTGTAAACTGACAGCACACTCCTCGCGTGGCTTTTTCACGGTTCGGGAGAGTTTTAGTGGCTGCCAGTGGCGGCGCGGTTTGGGAGTATCAAAGGCGGGAAGGAAGACTCGCCCGATCCACATGCAGCTTATCCGCAGCGGGTCGTTTTTTTTTTAGTTGTTCCATAGCGTTAAAAGTCTCAAGAAACACGTACTACTTGCGCAGTTGTCTTGTGAAAGCAGGCCCGCTGGGCTTCCTATCTCTCGCGTCCGACGACTTGGTTGCTAAAAACTATTCAGGTACAGGAGCGCGTAACTCGCTGAAAGGGTGCTTCCCGATTCGTAAAAATATATTTACACACGAAAAAAACGAAAGCAATGGCAAACTTTACTGCACGAGTATACGTAAGCGGTGGGTCAGGTATCGGGTGGTTACTATAAGGCGCCTTAAAAACGCGACTGAAGCGTCCTGACGAAGGTCATCCTGATGCCGTGCCCGAGGCTCTCTCCAACGCCATTAAAAAAAGAAGTCCGGCAACAACGCCTGATCCTGACGAGAGTACGCAGAAATTGCCGTTAGGATTATGCTTGCTCATTAATGCGTTTCCTAATAACATTTTTCTGCTTCCGATGAAATGAAGATACTCGATCACCTGCAGCTCCGCAAAGCGGAGTCGTGATGTCTCCGGTCACGTGGCGTCACGTGAGCGTGACTCTATGGTCATGTGCTTCCATGCGGTGCAACATAACCTTTACATGACATCTCAAGATGGTCACGTGATGTGTTACTCCAACGGCAAAACCACTAACAGCTTCGCTGTACAAAAAGATTGCGAGAGATGTATCATTGGCCCGTAGCCAAGAATTTTTTGGGGGGGAGGGGCCCAAGCCACTTTCGTGTGTCGAGCCGGGCAGGCACATGCACACAGAGAGCACTGACGACAAGAAAAGTAAGGGGGTGCGCATGCACAGCAAGAACATCGACGAGAAAATAAAAAAAGGGGGGGGGGACATGCAAAGATCACTGCCAAGAGAACTAAGGGGGTGGAGGGCGGTACATGCAAACAATATCACTACCAGATAACTAGGGGCGGAGGGAGGCACATGCAAAACAAGAGCACTGCCAGGAGAACTATGGGGTAGAGGGAGGCACATGCACAACAGCACTGCCAAGAGAACTACGGGGTAGAGGGAGGCACATGCACAACAAGAGCACTGCCAAGAGACCTAAGGGGGTGGAGAGCGGTGTACACACATTAAGAGCACCACCAAGAGAGCTAGGGGGTGGAGGGAGGTACATGCACAACAAAACACTAGAAAGAGAACTAGAGGGTACAGTGAAGTATATGTACAACAAGAACACTCCCAAGAGAACTAAGGATGGGGTACGTGCACAACAGCACTGTCAAGAGAACTAAGGGGTGGAGAATGCACATGCACAAGTACACTCACAGGAGAGCTAAGGAGTGAGTACATGCACAAGAGCACTGCGAAGAGAGCTAGGGGTTGGGGACATCCATGCACAACATGAGCACTGCCCAGGGAACTAAGGAGGCGGAGGGAGGTACATGCACAAGAGCGCTGCCAAGAGAACTAGCGGGTGGAAGGAGGTACACCCTCGTTCAAAAGTATACGGCCCAAGGGGTTTGCCTGTAAGGCCTGCTGTATGCCTCGTTATGCATCCTCAGCGACCGTAACCTCTCGAAAGAGGAATGGCTTCGTGTCCTCAAACCTCCCAAGCTTTGGACTGCTAGATTTGCTAGGCAGCCCCGGTAAAGAGCTTAGAAGCAAACCCCTTGGGCTGTATACTTTTGACGGGGGCTGTACATACACAACAAGAGCAAATGGCTCTTTTGAGTGCAGTGGCCTGCTTCCCCTTCGCGAGTCCTGCTGTCTTCGCGCTGTCGGATCAGATTCTCCAACAGAGGGAAAGCTATACGGGACTTGAAGAAACGAGACGCTTCACGCACAAACCCGTCTCACGTGCGACCGGAACAGGATTGAATCCCCGAAGCTGGGTCGACGCACCATTCGTCGAGCACGACCGAGCAGCAGCACACAGACACGCCGAATGAAAATATTAACAATTATAAAATAAAGGACGGCCCCTACGACAATTCGATGCCTGGGCCGAATTCTCGGCGCACATTTTGCGCGCGACGATGAGAATCGAGGGATGAGGACGCGCAGTTCGTGCGCGACATATTTGAGGCGCGTTTGCTCGCTGGAGCGCCGGCGGCGTCGCAGTATGCACTGTTAGGCGAGGGCGACACAGGTACGTTCTCCTTGACTCACCTGTGCCGGAGGCGCGCACGCGTCAGTAATTTTGCGCGTCGTCCTCTGACAACGTTCGCACGCCGGGACATTCGGGTGTCACGACGTGTTCGCGAATCAGTCCACGGCACCCAGCACTTCCCGATTCCGTGAAAGTAGAAAAAAAAAGTCAATGAAAGTACACAATGAAAACAGCAACGAAGCACCGATTTGATCAGCCTCAACGAAACGGGGTCACGACGATGACAACAACGAAAGCTTAGGACAGAAATTAGGGTAAACAAGTTCGGTTAGCTAATTGGCGGCTGGTTTGTTTCGCTCTAACGAGAGAGTTACCTTGAAGGAAAGCGGATGCTTTGCCGCAAGACAACCTGCCTTAATGAAAGTTTAGTAATACTTGCAAGGGTACGGCGCCCTTCTCTCTTTTGAGCTGCTCCATCCATAAATAGATGGAGGCGTGTCTGTAGGCTTGTGCCTCAAGTATACTAGCGCGACTACCGTCAAACACTAGCAGTGGCAGCTTGGCGAGTGCGGAGACGTGCCTTGCGGGCAAGCCGCCTTGCGCTCTCGGAAAGGTAAACTGCGCGGCTCAAAAATTTATAGAATTGGCAGAAACCGGAAAGGAAACACGTGGCGGATTTACAATACACATTTGGAAGGTGAGTGCTGGAACTGGAGAGAAAAGACCGCAGCATGAAGAGCGGTACTAAAAGCGGTACTAACGCCTTACTTTTCCCTGGGAGGAACGGTTCTGGCGCAAACGGGGAACGCAGTGCGCGTTATGCGCGTAAAACACGGGAGTAGCGCATTTGTATATTTTTCGTATTTTGGTCGCATATTGAAGAGATACTGAGGACAAATTGAAGTTGATCTGTATCTATCGACCACGGCATTCCAATCCAAACAAGACCATTCTCCCCGAAAACGGAGCTTAATTGTATAAGGCAGAAAAGACCAAACAACGAAATACAAGTGTCCACATCACCGGCCAATTTTGCAAGTAAACTGCGTATGCCGACATTGGTTTTTATCGCGAATCTCGGAGGCTATGCTGCATCGTCATTCAGTTCAAAACGACGGTACAGTGTGCACGGCGGCACCCAGTATTCTTAGGTGTGGACGTCACTATAGTCGAATACAACTCAAGAACGAAGCGGCAAAGGACCTCATTCCAGCGAATGGCGTCGCCCTAATGCAAGAAGTGTCGTGGCAATGCAGGGAGAGGGGTAATCCCGACCACTGAAGGAGGAGACTATCCCCTTTCATCTGCCACTCACTGCATTGTCGTGCTAGCAGGCTCATGAGATTATTCCGCCGTCATTGGCTGGAAGGTGGTCCTTTGAGGGGGAGAAGCCGCTTTGTTTTTGAGTTGTATCCGACTACAGTTTGAGCCGAGGGACGGGAAAACAATTCATTTTAATTACTCATAAACGATTCTTTTGCTGTGTGTCCAATGCCAAGAAACCGAGGAACAGCCATAGAATCAATTTTTACAGAGAGAAATAATTTTATCCAGTTATTGTCACTGTCCCTTTAAGCATGGAAGAATCAGCTTGATGAACAGCCTGCACCGAGCGTGTTTTCCTTTTGGTGCCAAAGTCCCCCCCCCCCGCCCCCCCCCCGCCCCCCCCCCTCCCCCCTCCCTTGTATATAAGCCCCATATAAAACTAACCCAACGGCTGGTATATGTACTCCTAATTTTTGTCCCCTCGCCTTCCTCTTGAATAGTGCCTGCTTCTGAGCATAACGGAAGTTTACGGCGTTTCAGTCGTGCATTTTCCGGGCAGAAGAGTTGCACATTACAACGACAGCAACAAAGGGAATTTCTCTCGTGTGTCCACAACATGTATACGCCACGAGCAAACCACTTCTCCCACATATAAAGACAAGTGGCTAGGGGAAACAGAATAAGTGACTGCTTACGAAGATCCGTGCTGTCTCCTGACTGTGTACTTGTATACTATACAAGCCCTAGCTGCGGCTTCCACATCTCCGCTAGTCAACAGCATTAATGAAAGCCGTGTGTGATGAATGTTCATGCGCGAGATTGAAGTGCGCGTGTATGTGTGGCACCTTTTTTTGTTTGTTTTAAACGTGGCGCGTGTAGGTCACCGTATTACGCCATCACCACCTTCATACTTCCCTCTTCCTCGCTTCCCTTAGTGCGGAGTACGGCAGACCAAAGACGACAGGCTGCGCCGCACAACATCTCCCCACTCCTTCACATTAAGTCTTTCTCCCCTTTCGTCTCTCTCTCCCTCCGCACGGTGGATCGAACAAGCCAGACTGTCCACCATATCTGAGCAGATAAAAGCGCGAAATCCGGCTGTGAAAGAGTTAGGCCAAGCACTCTGTCATTAGACCGGACGTCGAAATAGCAAGGCCGCCTAATGTTGGCGTTCGTGCAAGTTACAAAGCACATAGTGGTGGTGAAAAACTTTATAAAGTAGAGCAAGCCTTAATTGTTACATCCTAGTGATGGCATTGCTCTTGGATGCGTGTCGTGGCCGCAAGGCGATGCTTCTCAGCGACTTCCAAAGCCCAGTCCACTAGCTGCCGTTGGGTAGCCGGGTCAGAACTGGACACCGCAGCCTCCCATCGCTCGAGGTCTGTGAGTTGCCAATCGGCTGGTGGAAGGAGCTCAGAGCAAGAACAAAGAATGTGTGCAAAATCCGCTTTCGGAGCGCCGCAGAGGGTGCATACTGGCGTGAACAGTCCCGGGTGAACCAGGGCTAAGTGGGCAGGGGAGAGGAAGGTGCGGGATTGTAGCTGTCGCCACGTCACCTGCTGCAATTTGGTGAGAGACTTGTGCGGAGGGGGATACGTTAGCCGTTGCTCACGGTAGTGTAGAGTGATCTCGTGATACGCGACCATTCGATCTCGAGCGTCTCCCCAGGCGTCATGGAGTAACATGCGGTGAGACATATCACGGAAGGACACAGAATTGGAAAATATATCGTACCGCCTACTATGACAACAGCGCCTTCCTTATGCATGGATTCTATAGCCAAGTGTTCCTACACACTGCTTCTTTAATGTCCTTTCTTCCCTTGTGTCCTCGTCCATTAAGCGCTGTCCAATCCTGCCATGCAATACCAAGATGCCCAATGTGCCACGTTAGTTGCTTCTGCAACGCGGATGACGACAATGCGCCATCGCCAAGGGCGACACAAGAATGCACACAAGAATGAGTTGCACAAGAATGAGTTGGAGCTGTTCAAGTCTGGCTTCACGTTCCGCGACTCGATATGCTGCAGCCCTGTTTCCCGCCTCACGCGCTCCCAGCGTCGCAATAAATCATGCTTTATTTTGCTTTAAGTCCTACAGCTCGCCACCTGTAGTTACTGTCGAAAGGCTTTTTCGTACGTTCTTTCTCACTTAAAGGCTAAGAAAAAAGCCTCGAAAGCATATGAGCAAATCCTGAAACCATTTAATGCTAAACTATGCGAAAAATACGAGTGGGTCAGCTGAAACGCGCACACGCACGCATACACACTCAAAGAGGCTGGCTCGGCGAAATACGCTCCTTCTTGAAGAGTGCAATGCATACAGCGGAGATCTAGACCTTGGCACTTGCACGCAACAGGCTGACGTTACTCCACGAGCTTGAACGCCGGCTCCTAGCAACGCTCTCACTGCCGGCGCCTCACGTCGCGATTCTCGACGCATAAAGAAAACAAGGGGAAAGAACAGCATTGAGCATTAACGTCGCGACGCGCGTCGCCTTCGCCACCGTATTTTGCTCGAAAACAGCCCATCATCGCAACACCCCTCTCCCGACTCCAGGAGCGAAGGTCGGCAGCAGAGCTGTTCCTCCGCACGAAGGCAGCAGCAGCAGAGCAGCAGGGGTTTTCTCTCCTGTCCTCTCCGCGAGCAACGCGTTAGCAGCGCGTGCCGCCGTCGCACGGCGTGGCGGGGGAGACAAAAGCGGTGTGGCGGAGCACCACCACCAACTCACCCCGCCAAGCGAGCCGGTCCCGGGGGCGGCTCGGCGGGTCTCGCGAGGTAATGACCCCGGGTGAAATTTAAACAAGGCTCCCCTCCTCACCCTCCGAGCCACTCAACCTTCTCTTCGCACGACGCATTTTCCGCCAACGCGATTGGAATCAATCCTGGAAAACCGCTCCTCATCCTTTGCGCCGCGCCACCACCACCAGCATCCCCACCCCCTCCTCCTCCTCCTCTTTGCCGCGAGGAGGGCTCGCTCCTCGGTCCCTGGCGAACCATTCTCGCCTGCAGCGACGCGGCCCGCTCGTTTTTATTTATTCCGGCGCGCCCCCTCCCTGTTCGCTTCTGTAATTCCTTTCTTTAGCTTTCGCTCTGTTTTTTTTCTTCTGTCCCCCTACAAGCCCCTGCGTGTGTCGTTTTGTATTTCCCTACGCCTTTCCTTGTCCCGATCACGGGTGCGCATATCGGCACTCCTAGGCGCCTTTTTTTATCCGCCTTTTTTTGTGTTCTTCTATCGTTCCAGGTCGGTCGTTTATTTCCTTTGTCTCATGGGCGCGTTCTGTCTTCTTTCCTTTCTAGCCAAACCCTGAGCTCAGCTATCGGGCGCGTATTCCTTTTTCTTCCCTCCTCTTTCTCTCCTAACGCTGCACTCCTCTTTCTGTTTCTTTCTTCCTTTTTTTACAGCTCTACTTTCCTCCGCCACCCCCCCCCCCCCCCCACACACACACACTTTCGCACCTTTTCTGTCTTTTCTGCATTTTCTCTTCTTCTTTTTCTAAGCCGGTGTTCGGCGGAGCACCTTGTTTGCACGTCGAACTCCAGCCGCGGTCTGGTCGGGATGAACGCGGAGAAAACCTACAGCGAATTCAATTTGCATGCGGAATAAATCTCGCGCCGCTCGCGGAGAGAAAGTGATCGCGCCATCCCCTTGTCTTTTTCTTCCGCGTCTGTCCCGCCGCCGCCATATCGCTGCTCACTTGCTTTTTCCCTTTCTTGACTTTTCCAATCCGACGCCGCCTCATTGCCCGCAAAACGCGGTTGCCCGCCCCACTGTGTAGGTGAGCGGCCGCAAGGAGAAAAGGCAGAAGTTTAGTTACGATACTGGTTTAGTTTTATTTGCCTTGCAACTGCTCGCGTGTCTTCCTGTCGCTTTAAGCGCACCGTGCAGTTCCAAAAGCATATATACCAAGGAAACAAGAGCAGAGGAAAAGGACCGATTAAGATGCGCACCAGCACAACGAAAAAGACAAAAAGCGGCGGATGCAAAACATCGTACATAGCGGGCCCCTATGACAGGTAATTAGTAGCTACCCCTTATACCTGGCGGAGACAGTTGTCACCTAGCTATAGCTTGATAAGTTTGTTATATAGCGTGAAGCGCTGAGGCCGCAACAGTAAATAGTTCTAATTTCCAACATGAGTTCTTTGATGGACAGGGTTAATAGGAGAGGCGTTTGTCCTGTAAAGAGCGCACTTAGGCTTATTATAACTGTGATTATGATGATAATGATGTTATCTGAATCAGTAACATGCCACTTCCTTTCTCTCCTTAACTAAACTCAAGGAATATGCGCTCATTTCAGCCCAGCGGAACAGAAACACCGAGGAAACATCACGACAAGTCTATAGCCGGATACAACTCAAGAATGAAGCGGGAAATGTCCCTCAGAAGAGCAACTCCAGCCAATGGCGTCGACCGATTCTCGCCCTTGAACGATTCTCCCCCTCTATGAAGATTAATGGGAAATAGCCACGGTTTAATTGAATTAACCGTGGTGCCATGAAAGTCCATCCATGCTGCGGGGCCTCCTCTGATGGGCACCTGTTCGTTCTTGAGCTGTATCCGACTATAGAACGCGTAAACTTCATGTCATGTATACTATTGGGGAGAGAATTCTTCATCAGGACGATTGAGCGGCTTTCAAATCTAGTCGATCTCCGATGAGCTTGGCTCGGGTCCACACTTGTGGACATGAAAGCACGACTAATATTCCCTAATGTTAGATAGTGAATTCACGTGACCATCGGCACATCTCACACCTGTCGACCTATATCATACAAAGCTTTCTGCGCGCCCTAGAAAATTTTGCCCCCGGTAGTGAAAGGCTCCGAACCTACTCAAGCTCCTTTGTTAGTAGTTTTTAGCCAAGGGGGCCAATATGGGAAATAAAGAATTATTCCACACGAATTGAAACTACTTTCGCTCTCTCACCGCCAACACTATAGCTAGGCCGCAAGCAGCGTCTCATCACACCGAAAAAAACCTGTTTTCAAAAACAGTGACGGCCCTTACAAAAAATGTCTATAGAGAGCCTATAGACTTCATATGGACTCTATTGCCTTCCTATAGATGCTTCTTTTTGTCTATTTATACTCCATAGACTATCAATACACAAAAGCCTACTAAAAGTGCATGGCCATAAATCTATAGATTGTCTATAGGCTGTCTGTAGGATTTGTGTTGCCTATAAACTCTTCTCTAGACATTGTCTATAGAGACTCTATAAACTTTATAGACAAAAGTCTATGGACAATCTATAGACTGTCTAAAGAAAGTTTGTGTAAGGGGGGCTTCCCTGAGAGAACTGATATACCGGGTGTTTCACCTAAGATGTTTTGCAATTATAAAAATAGTCTTTTTAAGTTATAAAATGGCTTCTTGTTTTTGGCACAGCGTTGACAGCTCAATAGAATACAGCTAAGGCGTGCTAACTAGTAGGGTGGTTAACTAATACTATTAGTTAATTTCTTAACTAGTACTGTTAGCCTCGTTATTTACTGAGAGGCACGTCGCCCAACATAAGTAACATTCAGAATTGGTTTTTTGGGGAAAGGATATGGTGCAGTATCTGTCTCATATATCGTTGGACACCTGAACCGCGCCGTAAGGGAAGGGATAAAGGAGAGAGTGAAAGAAGAAAGGAAGAAGGAGGTGCCAGAGTGGAGGGCTCCGGAATAATTTCGACCACCTGAGGATATTTAACGTGCAATGACATCGCACAGCACACGGGTGCCTTAGCGTTTTGCCTCCATAAAAACGCAGCCGCCGCAGTTGGGTTCGAACCCGGGAACTCCGGACGAGTAGCCGAACGCCTTAACCACTGAGACACCGCGGCGGGATAATATTCATATCAGCTTTCAAAATTTTGACATTGCAGTTACCCTCCGCACTGTGGCCCAACAAATTTTGGCTATTTCGACGAGTTACGTGCACTGGAGAGGTTGCTTTGCCTGCGAGATTTTCGAAAGCGTATGTATTTCTCGATGTAGGCAATATTTGCTGGGCCACAGCGCCAAGGGCAACTACGTTTTCGAGATTCTAAAAACTGATATAAATGTCAGTTACGGTGGGCTACACGACTCTCAACAAATAAAGAGACTAAAAGTGAGTTAAAAATTAACTATTCATTGTTAGTAAACCGGCTTACTGTTGGCACGCCTTAGCTGTATACTCTGATCCGCAACACCACTGACAAAAATTTGGAGAAAAAACGCGCCCTTCTAAGTAAAAAAGCCGATTTTTAAAAATTGCAGAACATCTTAGGTGAAACACCCGGAATGGCAGCCAGCCAGCTACAGCTTGTCCTATTTGCCGTGATGACTGTAGAGCGTTGTTCCACTTTATCACCGAAGTTATGTGGTCAAGTTGTTTCAACGACCAACGAAAGCGCTGTTCGTTTCTAAATTTAAGTCATTTTGCGACCATTTTCCAAACTGAACAGGGAAATAAATATAGGTAAGCTCGCGGCCACAGCTCCCATCATGGGGTTACTGTTATGATACTTGTGCTGCATGGCTGTTTCATACGATGTGGACGGTGCCTGGTTGGCTGGCGCTTTGGGTATCGCAAGGTGGAATGTCATGGTTGCCGACATCGCTAACGCGAGACAGTCACTAACCGCTTTAACTACTCGACCTGCGAATTGTTGAGGTATGTACGTGATGGCTGCGGTTCGCCACAATGCAACTCAGTTTTATTTAGAGAAAGTGCAAGTGTGGACAAAAATTAAACGGAGAACACTATTGCCTTCAAACATTTTTCACGCGTTGCCCAACTGAAACTATATATAGCAGCTGTGGTACATACAGGCTGGTAGTGGACGCTATAGTGCGTTTCTGATAGACAAATAAAATGTCTCCACTATTGCGGCACATCCCCTGCATGCTCCCTATGCGGTGACCCCCACGCCACACTCTCCCCCATCCTTTTCGGCTGCCCTGCTGACCCTCTCCCGCGGGGACAGCACGCCATCTCGAGCTGGGAGGACTGGGAGGTCCTGCTCATGTCTGCAGACCCGACATCGCAGCTTGCTGCAGTGACTCGGGCTGCCGACGTCATGTCCCGGCATGACCTACTTGATGCAGTGCGGGACCGCGCAGTGGCCCAGGGACCCAGCTGGGTCTAAAACTCACTTGCTCAATAAAGTTTTTCTATCTGTCTGTCTCCACGTCATGGCGAAGGCATGATTCTAATTAGAGCGGAATAGCGTGCTTCGTTTAGTTATGACGTCATCTGTGCATGTCTTTTTCGAGATATTTTTTAGCGGTGTAGGACAGCTTCAAGCGCTTGAGTTTTCAATATTTTCCTGAAATGTTTCTTTTTTTTTGTCATTTATATGTCATTCGGCACGCCAGCGCCGAGCCTGTATACTTTGATATTCATCTAGGAAATTAGTAACTGATGAGAAGAAATTGCCGAAATGGGAATGATTTGTGACGAGAAAATAATTACCACTACTCAAAACATATTACACGCCGTGAGTCGTTTAAGTCTACAGAAGAAACAAATAGTAAATTTTGGAATTTCACGTCCCGAAGTGACATAAGGGCTACGAGGGACGCCATAGTGGCGGGCTGCGGACTGATTTAGACCACACGGGGTTCTTTAATGCGCGCTGACATCGCAAAGCACATGACCGTGCTTGTATTTCGCCTTCATCGAAATACGGCTTCAAAGGCCGGGATCGAACCCGCGACCTTGGGACCAGCAGCCCAAAGCCAAAACCAGCGCCAAAGCTGCAGCGGCGGGTGCAGTCCACAAAATAAATTTTCGTTAACTACGAACATCTTTGGAGAATGAAATATAATGAAATATAATTAGAGTAGAATGTTTAAACGACGGTTAGACGACAATTAATAAAATAAGCACATATGGGCCGTTCGTTGCATGGAGTGGTATTGAGAATATCGACCTGAATTTGTCAGGTCTACCATTCGACGACAGCTGGGGCATGTAGGAGAGAAATTGCGAGGAGGATTTTAGAAGCTATCATGAAATTAGGAAACGAATAAATCGGTGCGCTGTCACAATCACAGTTAATAAGAGAGAAAAGATAGACGTCGTCCTGTTTATCAAGCGTATATACACGGGCCGCGAGCGCACAAATGAATACTTGTATGTTTTTAAAATTGTTACACCACTCTGCATGTTCCGCCTGTACTCCCTTCCCTTGGCAGTTCACCGGGAGAAAAACAATTTTCCTAAGCCTCCACGCCCTTGAAAAGTTCATCGACGATGGCGTTCAACGGCCACCTGATGCTTCACACCGGCATTTCCTAAGTGTGCTGCCGCGTGCTTCTGGAAGGGTAGCAGCATGTGTATGTATACGCAGTGCAGCTGGCGCATGCAATGGCACGCCGGTGCAGGTCACGGAAGAAGATCGGCTTGCCTCGACAAACACACCGCAGGTTGCTGCTCATGGGGGAGGATGCAAAACCGCTACGCCCGCGAGCTGTTGTTGTCGGCGGTGTCCTGACGGCGCACGCGCTCGTCTCAGGTTCGCGGCCACAGAAGAAGGAAGGGGGGGGGGGGGGGGGGGGGGGCGATGCTGGAAACGAGACACCCACCGCCACAAAAAGGTTGCGGTTGCTGTGCAGGATGACGGCCTGACCACATCGCCGCGTTCCGCGCGGGCGCCGACTTGCCGGCGCCGTCAGGGCGACGAGGCCTGGACGGCGCCACGGAGTCGTCGCCGCCGTCGCCGTGTACTTGCTCTATATCACAACAGACGTGTGCGGCGCTCTCACGTTCCTCGCTTTTTCTCGAGGGGCTCAGCGCCGCATGCCGATCGTCACTCTCATGCGGAAAGCACAAGAGTCGCTCTCTTCCGCACGGCGTAACGTGAGCGGGAGCGCCGTGAACGCTCGAATTGCGCGGCGCCGTGATTTCGCGCTTCGGTGGCCGAGCGACGCCACCGCCGCGAGGGGGCGCGCGTGCTCCGCAGTCCACGCGCGCGTTCAATACATGCTGCCATCTAACGAGCGGGAAATGCAGACCGCACTTGGAGTTGCTCTGGTCCATTCCCCGAGTGGTTTCACACCATCCTATCAAACCGGCACATCAAGGAAGCGGCGGATGCGTAGCGAGAGGTCGCTGCTACGCAGTGCTTTCGATCGAATGAATACTATTTCGCCGTTCACTTGACGGCGCGCAGAATTATCTGAGTTACTTGAGAACCCGAAAACGCGTGCAGACTAATGGTGAATTCCAATCGCAGGCCCGGAGCTGTCTGCACGCTCTGTGACAGAGCGCCTGAATCCGGCGCAGAGAGCGCGACCTGAAATTGCGATTGGAGTACACTTGCTCTGGCCAGAGCATGTAGGGCGCCACTATCGCCGCTGAATAAAAACGTCACGCAAACTTCCGGTCGGATCCGCCGATTTCGGCGGAGCAGTCCCGACTGCTCCACGGAGCAATCTTGGCTCGGCAACAGCTCCCTGTCTACGATTGGAAGACGCGATCCGTGCCTGAGATCTGCGTTTGGAATACAGTTGCTCCGAAAAGAGCAGGAAACGTTGCTCCAGAAGTGCTCCAACTCTGCGATTGGAAGTCACCATAAGCCTTCATGGCGCCCACTTGTTGCATGTGCCGCGATTACAGCGCTCTGACCAGCGACTTGGTAAGACGCTGCCAGCTTCGCCCCTTCTGCGCTGCCCACGGCTGAGTGGCCAAAGCGTGTATGTTGGGTATACGCTGAAAAAATTTGAGAACTTTAGTGAACTCAAAAACGTGCAAAGAAGAAACTCGAGCGTGCAATAAAAAGTTGGTTGGGCTAAGTCGAACCGCTTTTTCCGGAACGCTGTAGAGTATACCGGGTCATGTTATTATTATTTTTTCCACTCCTTAGTTCTCTAAAAACAGCGGTTGACTTCTATGACGATCCGGTCTTCGTTTTGTAACTATTCAGTTCATTCCGGGGGAGGGGGGGGGGGGGGGAGGGGGGGTTCATAGCCCTTCTGTGGCAGCTCCTTCGTTAATAATCGGAAAAATTGGCTCAATAACTTTCGAACTTCCGGATCAAATACCTGTTCTGAAGCGAGATTCCGTTCAAAGGTGTCAAGAAACATTGTCTCCAAAATGGAAACTATGCATATATGTGTTAGCTGTTGTATAGACCCTCATCGCATTTAAGTGTCGTGCAGTTTGAGCTAATAGACGTCTCCGCACTCTCTGGGCACTGCAATTTCGATCAGCACTTCGACCGGGGAGGTCGTCGAGATGCATTCGTGCGCCACTTGAGCGCAGTGAGCGATCACCCAGACCACGCAGCGCCGCGGGAACAAGGGCGTGCTGCCGGCGGCGGGAACAGTGTGTGTGCATGCAGCGACTGCGTGTGCATACATATATGCAGGGAACGAGGGGTGCCTGCGGGGCTGTTGCTGCCCTCAGTACCACGCACGCTGCGGGTCAGTCACGGCAGACGCCACGCGTTTCACCGTGCTCCCCGCCCCAGCAGGCGCTGTCCCTTCGAGTCATTTAATGGGACGCACTCCCTTGCATGAGGAGGGGACCGGGCACTGTGCCCCTTACGTGCGTGAGTTCCGCGTCGACGTCACGCAGTGTAGTCGCAAAAATTTGGTTTCCTGGAGCCTCGGGGCGATGCTCGAAGCAATGTACGACGTGAACGTCTTCATCGTGGGCTGCAGGTACTTTGAGCACCCCGCAAGACAACGGCATCTCCCACCTACCTCCGGTATTAGCCAGCCTCCTAAACGTCATCACATTACTCCGGTTTATATCACATTCGAGTGCATTTACTTTTCTTTGGTACGCACTCTATCACATTTCTAGTAGACCACCTTTTACATGTTCTGTGTGTTGCATCTGCAAAGCCCATTATTTTCCCCTATAATTTCAGCTATTATCAACCGACATTTCTTCTGCAGTCCACGCTGTTGCTGTCTTTACCTCTTGACATCGCACAGGTGGTGGTGGTGAAATGTTTATTTCACAGTTTGAGAGAACGGGTTGACGTGGTTGGAGTCCCAAGTTCGGGACTCCGTTGGCTGGCTACTCTGTCCGTGCTCTTTTCGAGGAGTTGCTCCTGGTCCCCGAGGTGTGAGCTCGAAAGAGCTGCCTCCAACCCCTCAGTCGCCGACTGGACTATTAGTTAGATTTCCGGGTTTTCTTGGCAGGCGCACACCATATATGTCCGCCTTCTCCCCGCAGAGCAGGCAATATTTGCTGAAAGATGCTGGGTCCATGGCATGTATCTATCTATGCCGGTGATTAAAAGTCTGTGCTAGTAGTCGCCTGAGGTGAACGCACAGATATCATTTTCTTTTCCACCGGCGGCTGCCCTGTACTCAGCCACATTTCCAGCGCCTCAGTACTCCTCAGGACGGGCACTGAGGGGCTGCGGTAAGCTGTTCACACCTTCGTAGTAAGTGCCTGACAAATGTGCCGCAGCGGTTATTGTTCCGCTCGTACCTCAATCCGCTCTCTTGGTCTGGAGATATCTTGCCTACCTTGCCGAGACAGCTGAACACTTCCCCTCACTGCTAAGTTCGCCTGGGCGCATTGTAAATTTTGCAGCGAAAGCTACACTGGCCACGAACTCGCAGTTTCGCCGTGGTCGCATTCGCACCGTGGTCGCACCATACCACGTGACCAACCACGTGACAACCAGCCAGGCAACCAGACTAAGCTGTGCTTGCAATCAAGATTAAACAAGGCTAGCCAAGCTATGCCTATCTTCGCTCTCAGCGCAACACGAACGGGACACAAGACGAAGGACTAGCACAAACAGCGCCTGTTTGTGCTAGTCCTTTCCGAACAGCGCCTGTTTGTGCTAGTCCTTCGTCTTGTGTCCCGTTCGTGTTGCGCTAAGAGCGCAAATGAACACTTACCAACTCGCCCAAATTTCCGCCTTGCTGAAAGCTAGGCCATAATCTTTCGCTACGTATATCCTGGCATATATAGCCGAGCTAAGCCACTGCCATTTTTTTTTTCTTCAATCGCTAGACTCATGAACATTAGTTTTCTGTAGAGACCTTTTTAGGGCTACCTTGCTGTTCCACCCTTCTCCCCTCTCACATCCTTTGCGTGTATCCCTTGGGTTAGGACAAAGTCACCAGCAGATCGGTGGTTGTTGACGCTATTCATGCTAATTTTTTTCCGATGTAACGCTCTTATAATGCTTACTTCAGCCGTGAAAAGAAACGAAAAGATATTGCCTCCCTGTTTCTACTTTGTTATTCCCTCAATGGTCGAACAGTGGTTTCTCGAAGTTCTTTATAGCGCTACAAAAAAACAAAAAAAAAAACAAGGACACAGGAAGAAGTACACAGGACTAGCCCCACAACGTGTTTTGTTAAGTTCGAAGAGTGGTCCCTGCGGGTATTTTGCGACGGCATTTGCGCATGCTTCCCCCAGTGCCGCTTGTTTACGCACTGCTTGCAGGGCAGGCGATGTTTACACTCCTCAGGCCATAACAGGTTGAAGGGTTGAGGGCTTCCCGCATACCATGTCTCCGCAGTCTTTCAGGGGATCTTCAGCCATGTGACCCAACCGGCCGCTCTTACCCTCGGCACTGTTTGTAAGGCTTTCTTATACTTTACTTACAACATTTCTATTTGGCGTCGATGATTCTAGAAATGGCTAAAGCTTAAATGTTTTTTTTTTCATGGCAGAACTTTATATACAATTCCTTATTACCCTATCTAGTCTTACCCAAATTGCTAAAGTTAGCATCATCTTTGCGGAGCCGCCGCCGTGGCTGAGAGGCTTTGACGTACGGCTGCTGATTCTCGGGTATTGGGATCGAATCCTGGCTATGGCGGTCACGTGTTTCGACAGAGGCGAAATTGAAGATGCAACGTTAGTGCACGTTGTTAGTGCTGTGTGATGTTAGTGCACGTTAAAAAAGACCATGTGGTCTAAATTAATTAATCCGGAGCCCTCCACTACGGCTCCCCAATATATTAAAACCAATTAACGCCATCTCTGTATTTTACTCTGCAATCTAGTTTCGGCTTTTTCCTGACTTGTTCTCGTACTTATTCGGGCATTAATGCTTTCTGTTTTCCTTGCTCTTCCCTTATCAATGAGAAAGCATCAGGTGGCTCACAGACACGAAAACCCCGGAGTCGCCCGAAAAGTGGCGCCGTTACAAAACTCGCGATTGGTCGAAACGGCGTGACGCCATCAAAGGCGGGAAAATACGAAACGTTGACGAGTAATAGACAGTGCCGTAGTACTTACAACTGCACTAACTACAAAGGAATAGAACAGACATAGAACAGAAATGAAATATAATTGGAATGGAAATGGAATTGCAATGGTTTTGCATTACTCGCACGTAAATTCTTCAAGTGCTCCCGGTATCTTCGATGCCCTTAGATAGTTCTTATGCTTTTGCCACATCTTTGAACATAAAGATTTTTTAGTTTGACGTTTCTTGACAGGGTCCTTTGTTCCTAGGGAGAGCTGGGTACAGTCTCGCCTGGTTACCCTAATTTCTATACTTTAGCTGCACGCGATGTGTAATTTTCGTAGTCGCTCTGTCCTTCATCGTCTCTGCGCTATGCTCCTAGTGCTAAAGCGGAATAATTGTTGACGAGTCGAACGTCAGTTTTTGTACACTTCCTTGTTAATCAGTTTCTTCCTACATATTTTCCTTCGCTTTATATTCACATCTAGATGAATTCTGTACTTCACGGTCCTGGCATCACCGGATTGTGGTCTGAAGAAGACATTTAAATCCCGTGCAATGCATGCCGGGAGCGGCTAATAATGAGAATTCTATCACTTTCGATCTCCTCATTTGGGCTCTGCGATGTCCACTTCATGTTGTGGTATTTGAAGAATCGAGTACTACTACTACTGACGACTCTTCGATTATTTTGTTCTGAATATCTGGGCGAGATGTTCCCTTGCCAATTTTGAATGATGTGCCATATTTCTTGTAGCGCTATGGAATGGAGGCGCTTTGGTTACATATAACAACCTTTCTTTTCTTTTTTTTTAAATCCTCGTTAGGGAGTAGGTGTTGTGGTCAGGCTAGAATTAAGTTAGCTCAAGAAAAAATAAATTATCATGTTCGGATAAGCGTCAGTGAAAAATGGAAAACGGGTCATCACCCACGGAGCGGGCAAATTTCTGGGCTACACACGAGGCCTCCAGCACACGAGGCCGCGTCCAAGGCGGAAATTTTGATGGGCGTGAGGTACAAGATCTGCTATGTGTATTGCCTTAATAAACAAAGCAGAAGAAATTTTAAAGCGACCATTGTTTGCGGAGACCTCAAACTGTCTCTGCCGCAGTAACGATCATTACGCGGCTTCTGGTGTAACACGGCGATAAAGACTGCTTCTCCGAAGCACGCGATTGACGGAGCGTCTTTTTAAACAGCCCATCTGCCGCCCTATAGTCGAAGAGGAAGAGCATATAAAAAAGAAGAATTCAACATCCGACGTTCCCTTGATCAGGGGTAGGAGGACAGAGGCGCACAACGATTTGAGGGCACCGTGATGCTTTCGTGACACACGGACTCGTTCATCAAGCGTTTGCGCGATGTCGATATCGCAGCACCGGCGCGCTGCAAACGGATGATCAGTGTGACGCTATCGTCTGCGCTTGACGTCCGCTCGCTCCGCCAAATGGCCGGCGAGAGTGCCCTGACAGTATAAGGCACAGCAGAGTTGCGCTACATTCCATGCCTACTCTTCTTGGGACAGCCCCGAGTGTCTCCGCAAAAAAAACGAAGCGCGCAACAACACCGCCATACCTTGTCTTCTGCCGGTTTTCTGCGCTAGCAGAAAGAGGGGGGGATTCGCTTGTCAGGCCAAATGAGAGCCAGCCGAAGAAAAAGCGCGCACCGTCTGCGCTCGGTTTGGTCGAGTGTGGCGCGCGCGCGGGCAAACACGACGCCCGGTGCGTCCGGGGGCCATTTCTCTCCCCGGGGCCGACCGACGAGGGAGTGTCACGCGCTCTCGCTGCAACGACGGTGGCGTACTACACGCCGCCGCCGCCCCGAGGAGCGGCGATCGGCGGCGCAACGACCGGGCGCGGCGGCGCGCGCACCCCTGCGAGGCGGTCTCTCCCTGTCACCGCGCGCGAGCCCCGCCCAGGTCCGGCTTGGGCCCAATTACCGGCGTGTCTGCTGTCCCGCTTGCGCCGATGGCCAGATTAATGGACGCCGGCCCGGCAGGTCGTGACGGACGCGGGACACGACTTGGCCCCGAGGCGGCCGAGGGTCGCGCGCTCTCCTTTCTCTTGACCGACGACGACGGAGGGGCCGCACGCCCCCACGCCCTCTCTCGGAGACGACGCGAGCGCCTCCGGACACAACTCCCCGCCGACGATGCAGCGCCGAGCGTGACGCGGCGCCGATCCTTCTCTTCTTGCGGGGCCACCAGTGGCCCGCTCGCTCACTTGGCGAAAAACGGCGACGGTCAGGGCTTCTTCCTACTTCTTCGCGAGAGAGAGAACTTACATAGAAGCGGCCGCGGAGGGGTCGCGAACAGTTATTGCTCGAGCGGCGCAGCAGTCGTGATTTAACAAATGGGAAGAGCGGACCGCGGTTTACAACGAGCCGGAAAGAGCAGTCGTCGTGCTCGCGGTTTTTAAGTGGCTGCTGCTGCAGCACCGTCGCCCCTTTCGGCGGGGCTGCACTGTTTTGTTGTTAAGCGGGCACCTGAACGGCCGTACCATGCTAGGGAGGCTTGCGAGAGCCCTGATTGGTTAACTCGACGGCCGTAATTGTCGGGATGAGGGCAAACGCAAGAGAGCGCTGCTGGCGTCTCAAGCGATTTCGATACATTTGAACGGCCTTCAAGAACCACAGCTTCTGAAGTTTCGCGCATAGTTTATGCCAGAACAAAGGTGGAGCTGGTTGGCAGTGCATCTTGAGAGCCGAGAGCATGTTCTCGTATTGCTCATTTGAAACGCACGCACGATCAGTATCGCAAATGAGTATTTCGTGATTTTGTGCTATTCGTTACGGGTCAGGCGTTTAGCAGAGGCATAGGCTAGCAACGAGAACACGGACGCTAAGCAGTGAACACTGAACTTTGAAAATTACGGTATAGATATGATCACGATGTATGTTCCACGTATTTTATTTATTACTTGTTTTGAAGCTAAGAGCCCCGAGTATTTGTACACGTTCAATATCTTACTCATTTCTTAAAATAAGCTCGTCGATATTCCACGTTTCCGTATTACGCGATACTGACATTAAACGGTCAAGCTACCAAAGCCAGTTGGCAGCACAATGACTACGCCGATACACGGACGAAAGAAGAAAAAATGAAAAGAACGAGCAACGCGGAGAACTTACGTTCATTTATAAGGCTTACGGCTTCGCTCGTTCGGGCTCTGAAGGGTGGGCTGGCGGGCTCTGCGAGTTCACGTACGCAAAACTACCGGCCGAGCAGACCCTGAATTAGTCACACAACGAAAACCGTAAGCGCACCATTTTCGGTATAGCGCATCTGCCGATGGAGAGAGCTTTGGTCATAGATGAGTTTTCCGTGCGTGTCTGCGCAGATGTCGCTGTGGCTTAGCTTATTTCAGTTCTACACCTGCGCTTCTCAAGGCAGTAAGAACGTGCGTTGTTTGAACTACCGCAGCCCACATTACGGAGGCGACCTTTGGCGTTGCAACCTCCGAAGTCCCAGGAGGTCCCCGCTGTTGTATGGGATAGTCTATTGCGACAGAACTGCGATTCATAGACTGGAGTCGGTTTTATCATTCTTCTCTCTATAAGTTACCAGCTACGAAGCAGGTATGCGGGCAAATTGTCATTGAGAAGAGGTTGGCAAGAAGATGGCAAGAGGTTGGCAAGTGGTTAGCAGGAAAATGGCAAGAGGTTGGCAAGAAGTGGGCCTAAAAGAAGTTATTGGCGCTGACTAAATTTTCAGCCCGCGACACAGTCTGAAAACAGTGAATGAAGCTCACCGAGGCGCGCGACTGAGTGAATCTGCGGCAAAAAGCTAGCGTGTGCGCGCTTAGTACACAGCGCGCAGGACAATGAAGCCGCGGAGACGACGATGAAAAAAAACAAACAAGAAAGACAATGTTGAAGTCAAAATATGGGGTTATACAGCTCTCCGCACCTGGAAGGTTTGGATCTGCACCAAACCCCGGTCATGCAACTGCCACCGTGGGCTTGTGCCATCGCTTTTGAGGCAACAACAACAACAAAACAACTTGAGGAGGGGGCAGTGTAGGCCGTAAGGGCCACTTATGCAGACGTGGATAGTCCATTCCTCTTGTAGCTGTATATAGTTTCGATGATTACGCTCCTTGCACTTAACACGGCCCCTCCACGCTGATTTCTAAAGAACGAATTAAGCGCCGTCAGCTCAACGCAGGGGCTCGCGAAAAGCGGATGCAGCGCTTTTCCTTCGGCAGGCAAAAGCCTGAACGCGAGCGCCTGAACCGGGTACACCTGTAGTGGCCCTGTATGTCCCTGCAAATCACAAATTAACTCCCTGGGGCGAAATATAGCTTAGCCATATCAGCTACTCACCAATTTTCACTCAGCCGCAGAGTCATGTTCTAACAGAACCACCAGCAGCGCGCATGTGAACAAGATGACAGTTAGTGAGGCTGAAACTTCGCAAAATTCTGCTATGTCACCATATCAAGCAGGCCCAAGAACATTGATAATAATCACTGACTTTTTAAGCTATGAACTTACGCTCCGGCTCAAGCATGTGCGCGGCTTCCGTACGCTAAAGGTCAGGCACAACAAATTTGCGAAACGAAGTACGAGTTAGTGTTTCCACGCTGCCCAGCATGAGGAGCGCCATACGGAGGACAACAGGACCGTCCACCACCCGGTCCAAAATTTGCTGTACATGGCGTGTTTATGGAGGAGTCTTACGAGGAGTCTTCGTTCTCGCCCATGGATATGAGCACCGAAAATCCCGACGCGACTCGGACATCAGCCACAGAAATGTACATTTTCTCTGTACTTCTTTAATTAACACCCATTTCTCCACAGTTTTGCATACTGCGGCACCCTGAGCATGTCTTCTTTTTTGCTCTTTTGATTTCACATGTCAGCAAAGTATTCACTTCTGCAGCTTTTAGTGAGCCTGAAAGTGAAAATTCCATGTGCCGCTCTTAAAACAAACAAACAAACAAAAATGTCGATAAATGCGCTTACGTTTAAAAAACAAGGAATGAACAGGAGCGATTGGAACCGCGTGTACCGGACGCATAAATGCAGCGTTCCCCACGCGTTCCCCACACAAGCTAAGCGTTTTCTTTGTTGTGAACCACAGAGACGTCGTAAGCGGCGATTTTGACAGATAGCCTTACGGATATATGCTTCATCGACATTCTGAAAGTGCTGAAAGCATAGCTAAATTGTCTTTCAGATGGTTGCATACCAGTAGCTCCAATTTCTAACCCTGCAAACAAAGCCACCGCTTCGAAAGTAGGGAATACTTTGCAAATAGAAGTAAACGCCGCCAATAACTTCGTGTTTTCCATGAAAAGATTATATCAATTCAAAGATCACTTGAATGTGTTCACTTCCTCTACGATGCCACTGTTTCGTAATCAAATGATATTATACCACCGCGTTTACTTATTTCATGCATATTTCTTGCTGATTTTGCAATGAGTACAAAACTGCTCAGTTCTCTGTCTTGACTGCTCCTGCATATATGTTTGCAAAACTTATGGGCCTACTCTAGCTTAGGCTATTCGATCAACAGTTATTTGCTGGTGTTATCGTGCTGTTTTATGAAGAAATTAAGACAAGTGTCTGCGTGTAATTGCCTAAATGTCTGCGTTGGATTGATTGCCTATCTGGGTAGCCTTCATGACTCCTACATCGAGTGTACGGGTGTCGTTTGTCAAGTACGGGGAAGCAATTTGCTGTTAAAATTTTCTTATATATAAAAATCAGTTTTTACATATAAAAAACACATCGAGCGACCCAAAACATTCTTAGGGCAGTGACTTGGGCAATTTGGTCCATCTTTACAAAATAGAAAACGCAGCGCTATGATACGCAGCTACATAAAGAAGTGAACTGCAGAACGCATACACTTCTTTGAAGTACTGTTTGGTTTGGTTTGGTTTGGTTTATGGGGGTTTAACGTCATAAAGCGACTCAGGCTATCTTTGAAGTACTGTGTTTTTTTTAGGTGTATAGTTCCCGTTTTGTAAAAACTTGTTTCCGTTCCGTCTCATCAATGTGAGCCGCAATCCATGCAGAAGACTGCGTGGCAGACTGGTGTGTGGAGAAATATGTGACGTAGAATACGATTTGATTATTTGGCCTAGCGGTTGCTTGATGCAAACTAACCTGGCGGTCGGTCACGAGGCCAGGTTAGTCCAGAAAATCGAAGACCTCCAGTGTGCTGCGGTGGCCAGCTCCGGAAAGCCTCCTTCAAAAAACAACCTCTCCTTCAAGCTGTAGCGAGAAGATCCTTCCAGCGCCATCACCGCAGCTTAGTAGCCCCGCGAGATTTGCGAAAAGGCCGCGCGCCTCGCTTACGCTTTAGTGTTAAAGGAGGAGGAGGAAGTGGGAAGTCTTCTCGGAAGTCGTCGCGGGGTCCGAAACGTCGTCGAAGCGAGCGGGGACAACGATTTATGCGCTGCTTTCTCGACACCAAGCGCGTCTGTTCGGCGGCGGCGCCTCTTTCAATGTGCCGCGCGACTCGTGTTACGGGACGGCGCGACACAGTTTACGATCATGGAGGGGGGGTGCGACCCACTCAGTGGCTGTCGAACGCGGGGCCCGAACGAGCTCGGCCTTGGCCCGCGATCCGCCGCTTGTCACATGGGCTGCCGCCGAGGCGCAGAAATACGCACTCCCTTCTCTGTACAGGTTGTGTGTTCCGTTCGAGAGACGAAGCATCCGCCCGGCGCTGTCCAAATCGGGGGAGGAGGGGGATGGGCCTGCAGGACACAGTTTACACAACGGCCCTTGGGCACCGCTCGCTGCCCTTGTGGAAATATACGGCGACAGAAGGACGGTTCTCGGAAGAGCTGCTGTTGCTGATGCGGTTGCTTCTGCTGGGTAAACGACCGCGGTGCGGTTTGGAACTCTGCACTCGTGCTGCGCAGAGCGGACGGAGAAGAGGCAGCGCTGCGGCCTCTTTCGTCGAAGAGGTGCGTTGGGAGGAGGAGGAGGAGGAGGAGGAGGAGGAGGAGGAGCGCGTGGGAGTAAATCAACGCCCAGATGAGGAGGAAGCAAACAGTGTGCGAACGCGCAAAACTGCGCGCGCACGGCGGCTGGAAAGTGTCCCCTCCGCGAGGACACCGGACCCGCCATGTGTGCGAGCGGCGAAGAAGAAGCCGTGGACAGGAAAATGTCTTCTCAGTGACACAACACCACGAAACATAAACAACTGGAGACACGTCGTCGTGAAACAAGCAGGAGAAGACGCGAGGCGCAAACGTATACACAATAGGATACGCTCTGTCAAAAGCATGTGCACACGAGACGACGACACGATGACGCTGCGCCGCGTGATTGTTTTTCCCTGTCCCCTGGAACATACCAGCGAGAGCCGTTCTTCTTTCTTAACATTTCTGCTTGTTTCTTTCTAGCGGTGGCCTAGTCGTTTGAGCATCCGCCTCGCATGCGGGAGGTTCGGGGTTCGATCCCCAGTGCCGCCGGGTAAGCCACCGGTGATACAATGGGTACAAGCTTTCCCCTGGTCTGGTGCTCGGCTTCTATGCTTGGGAAATGGGTCTTTCACCCCACCTTGAGTAGAAGAAAGAACCTTGTGTGATAGCGCTCTTCGGCCACAGATGCCCTTGCGCCATAAAAATTCATCACAATCATCATCATCTCCGCTGGCATAGCTCCCCCGTACGTCACAACCTTACTCTCATGCTCTAAAGCTGCTGTCCAGTCCCATCCACATGACTTGCAAGCACTGAATGTTGGATGTAAGCCGTAGTGGAACAATGAAACAGGATATGGCATCTGAAATTTATTCACCCGCCGCGGCCGCTCAGTGGTGCTCGGTTACTGATCCTGAGTTCCCGGGTTCGAACTCGACCGCGGCGGCTGCGTTTTTATGGAGGCAAAACGCTAAGGCGCCCGTGTGCTGTGCGATGTCAGTGCACGTTAAAGATCCCCCCAGGTGGTCGAAATTATTCCGGAGCCCTCCACTACGGCATCTCTTTCTTCCTTTCTTCTCTTATTCCAACCTTTATCCCTTCCCTTACGGCGTGGTTCAGGTGTCCGCCGATATGTGAGACAGATACTGCGCCATTTCCTTTCGCGAAAAAACAATTTTCAATTTTCAATCTGATATTTATGAGCGGTCTAACTATAGTCTCGTCCTGAAAACAGCTGAAGAAAGTACACTGTAAAAACAAACCGTCATTTTGACGGCCACTTTTTTATCTATTTTGACGAGCCGCCGGCGTCAAACGGGAAAGACGGAGACTTCGCCGTGAACGAGCGGGCGAGGAGAAAGAGACGGAGAGCGCAACACAAAACGAGAAACTCTATTGGCTGGCGCGTAGGGGTACGTCATGTGAGACGTCGCTCAACGCGCGCTTCCGGCCCCCGCTGTCAAGGAAGGAGTCCGGTTGTCGTGGTTCCCTCTCGCTTTTCTTTGTGCGCGCTGCTTCTGCCCGGGTGTGCGTTCTGTTTTTGCGCCATTTTGCCTTTTTGTGTGCGACGCGTTGGAAGGCCGCGAAGACGCAATCAAGGAACGTATGGGCTGCAGCCGAAAATCATCTGCAGCGGGTAGAGGTAAGTGTTCTGCTTATATGCTTCGTTCGTGCAGTACGCGTTCTGTGAGGCACATAGCTACGAGGAGCACGCTAGTTCTCACGCGTAATGTATACACGCACCGATGGCCGTGGGCCCGAGATTGCCGTTCAGAGACATGCTTCTACGTAAAGCGTGAATCGCGGCCTCATGGTTCAGCCACGTGCAGCGATTTTCAGGGGCTGCGTGCGCCCACGTGTAAAAAAAAACTTCCTGTGAGGAACACTGAAGCGTACGAAGAGCATTGGCGCACGTTAATTGAAGAAAGTCGAAGAAAGTCGTTTATAGTATCTCTATCATGCGGGCACATACAATCGCGATCGAGCCTGACTTTCGGTTACGATTACTGCTACGCGGGCCAAGGATCGAAATCGAGTTGGTCGAGCTCTAGCGCGCCATGCGCCTCTATTTAAATGCAGAACACCTTATGAATGGGCTTAATGGGCAGTAAAAATTGTCGTAAAAACCATTTTTTACATTTTCAGTTGTAATTCAGGCCAAGACATGTGCTGTGACTACCATGCTGGCCATCTGCAGCTCCCTTGAATTCATGGTGTCGGCACTACTGTCGTAGGTTCGTAAAAGTATTCGTCAATAAAAAGCAGACTACTTTTCGTGCACTGATCAGCTTTTTTCTGTTTTATTTCTTACGCTCTCTCTTTTTTGTTGTTCCTCGCTTCCTGGCACACCAAGCCCCATACGTCGGTGTCCGGTGGCGATGGGGCAGCTCAGTGTTTAGTTCGTGTACTGATAGTGTGCAGTTTCATTCTTGTATAGCATTAAGATATATGCCTAATTATTTCAACAATAGTTATTTCCAAATAAATTCTATTCATTTTTATAGCTTATTGCCTATAAGCCTCAAACAAGGGCCAAAAATTTCTTTCGACTGGCGTATCCATTAGCTGGGAATTATTGAATCAAGTAAATTTGTAGTCTTGTAATTTTATACCGCATTTTCACCCATTTCTGCTGAAATGATACTGTACCCGAGGTGTAGAAAGTGCCTTGATGACAGCAGGATCGTTGGAAGTATGGTTATGATTTATTATTGAGATGCATGTATCTGATCACTGATGTTTTCTCTGGAATCTAATAACGTGGCTTGTGAATTCCCAGCATGCAGCTGAAGGGGGGCTGGAAGGACTGCCAACAACTCCGCACCTTGCTGTGATTGGTATGTATTTGTCATTTATAGAACTTTGGCTCAAAACATGGCTTGTACAGTGTATTTTATTATTCTACGATGTAACCTGATTTTGTGTAACTTCACTCTACTTAGTAGGACATATTCAAAACTTAGGAATGAGGCTAGCCCTGGATGAACGGCTTAATTGCTGCTTCATCTTATGTATGTACAGTTTGTTTAATAATTAAACATGATAACAATGTGCAAGTTTGGCCAGTAGTTTTCCATTCTTATTAGAGTGTACAAAAAATTTGGAACTCAGTAGGAGTACTGTTGATAAGTGGGGAGGGTGGGGCAATCTCCGCACTATAAGGTGATATGCCAGAGTTCATCGAGACTAATGTGCGGCCTTTTGACTTGCCAAAAGCATGACGTTCTGCTAGAAAGCATGAACGAAGCTGAGCTTGGCTTTTCTCATCAATGTCATGGCAGGCTAGGTACAAAATGGAGGGCCTTTGAAAAGTTGCCTCGGTGCTTGCCCAAGTTTCGTTACTTCATCACTATTCCCCATAAGTATTCTGTCGACAAAGTTAATTCTTTTTTTGTCGTGCAATATTTGTAAAGCTTTTTCCATAAACAAGTTCTATGTAGTATTTTTACATGAAGCAAGCATCTTCAACAGATATAATTAGTGGCGTGTAAAGCACTGATAAGGGAGGGCACGTTGCATGTGTCTGTGTCTGCTGCCAGGGTACCATAAGGCCTAGCAACAAGACCCAGTATGGCTTTTTACGAGTACATTTGAATTCGGCTTCTCTCAGTGTACACATCGAAGGCCATAGAGTTACTCGAATTATTAGATCACCCCTTTAGTGGGTAGCGTTTGCGTGTGACTAATTTTTTTTCCTTGCAGGATCAAGCATGGGGGACATAAAGAAGATCATCGTTGCAGTGGATTCTACAAGAAGTCTTGAGAAGGCCATGGGCCTCCTCCTTGGTGCCTTCTTTGTGTTCAACGTTGCGTACCCTCCCGACTGCCCCCTCACCATGGAGCTTTTGCAGAGGTAAATGAGTGAATGTGGATGATGCGTTTGATAAGCAATCGGAATCCGAGGCAATAGTGTGAGCAGCAGGCTTCTTTTTCCTGAGGAAAGGCACTCGCCCTCCTTAGCCAGTGCCTGCAAATGATCAGTTCTGCCCTGTTCCCCTGAAATTCTGATGTCGTCACATACATTCCTCTCGTGCATTTCTTCGTTCTCTGGCACAGCACCGTGTTGCCTTTTTGGCACACCTGTATGGTGATTTGCCAGTCACAGGCGTCTTTAGAAAGTAGAATGGTAAGATTATTGACATAGTGCTGCTTGCCAGCAGTACATGCTAACAAGCCTTGCACATTGGCTAGCTCTGGCAATTGCGAGATGAAGGCCGGACTTTTAATTTTAAATTGCACCCAGTTCTGGTATTCTGACACTTGCAGAATTGCGGATTTGATCATTGTCATGTGATGAATGCACAAGCCTGGCAGTTTGCATTGCCTAAACTTGGTCACGTGTCCTGTGAGTGCATCTAGATAACACTTTTCAGTGTTTTGCTTATTTTTTTGGTTGGCTACTGCAAGAAAGGGGCTAGAACGAAGAACCAGATAGGACGGGCGACTGTCAATTATTGCTAAATGTAATGTGTGCAGCACTTTTATAAGTACCGACGTCAGGAAAAATAGGAGCGAGGATTAAGTGTAAATGCAGTTATTTTAAGTCGCTCTACTATGTATCGTGTCCACTGGCTAATGTCCTAGTGCAACATTACAGTGTGTCTGACTATGGGTTGCGTCCACACATGTGGCAAGTTGCCGGATGCCTCTCTGCACTTTTACAGGCCTCAGGTTCCCTTGTTACCATTGATGCAGTGCTCGCTGTAGCCTGTGTACAATCAGCCCCGAGAAAGTAGAGCTCTCTACCTCACCTTCTGGGCACTCAACAAACCTTTTGCAATGATGAATGTCAGATTTCATTTTGCATTGAAACGGGAGACGTGACACATAGGCAGGACAGCTTCACAGGTACTGTCACAACCATTACATGGCACTTTCCCCTTTCACCTGGTGATCTTTTAGGGGCTGGCAGGGTTATTAGCCCCTTTCAAAAAAAATTATGCTGTGATCCCATATTTGTCCAGAATTGCTCAGTACTTGAAATGGACAGGTGAAAGAGCCATCGTGAAGTCTGCTATGTTGGCACCTGAGAAGTTGGCCGCCCTTTGTGTCAACAGTTGCAGTGTAAAAGAAAAAAAATTAAGACATTCATCATCGTGACAGGTTTGTTGATTGCTCAGAAGATTTCAGGTGTGAAATTCCGCTTATTTGTGGCCAAGGGCACAGAAATTAGAATGAGCATTGTGCAAATGGTAAGATGATGAGGCATGATAATGAGGTTTTTAAATGTATGCATGGTTGCCACATGTGCAATTGCAGCCTATACCTGGACATCAGGGTGTTACATCAATACTGACCTATGTTTGCGGCTGATAGCTGAAAACACTGAAATGCAGCAAAATGCTCTTGCATAGTTATGGTTTCTAGACTCTGTGTATGGTTCCTGTACATGATGAGCACCTATTGTTACTAGAAATACTATACGGTGTGTATGTGCAATTGTGGGCTGTTTTTACGAGTTATAATAATGGTTACATTTAGGTACATCATCTATTGTTAGTGCATGTATATGTAGCTATTTAAGCGCACTACTAGTGTGCTCACATTTGTTGCTACCTGATTTTAATCTCGTCTTTCAATTTCGTAATACTGTGTGTTGCAGAAGGTAGTGCAGTTCACACATTCATGGCATTTCACGCGTGTAGGCAGAGTATGTGATTGGCACTGTTTATGGAGCATGGATTTATTCTATCCTCGTTTTGTTTCCAGGTACCTTGGGCAGAGCAACCCAACGAAAGGGCGCGGCAAAGGCAGGGCCTGCGGAATCGCACCAAAGTTGCTGAGCCTGCTGAATGCACTTTAATTTATGAATAAATGTGCAAGTAGAAATGTAAATTTGTTTTTGTTGCATGGTTTATGAGGTACTGCCCACTGCAAGTGACTTTCATGTGGTCAGGTTCACCACACTATATATTGACACAGAATTATGTTGAGACTTGTCGTGTTGGGCCATCATACTGACAACACAGTTGCATTTCATGTTGACAAGCCAAACTTTGGAATGGTTAAAAGCATAGTCATTTCGAAATTACAGCCTGCTATTACCTTGATGGCCAAATGCTGTACTGACAGTTATAGATAATTTCAAATTTTCAAAAAGTCTTGAAGTCATAAAAACAGTTTTAAAATTGACAGCTTGCCATCGCAGACAATCAGTGGTATAATTACAGTTTGGCTATATTTTCAAATCGATAAAAATGACATCGAAGTCAGGAAAAAACATTGTCATTTAGAAATGACATCTCGCTGTAACTGCTACGGTCAAATGCTATCAAATTGACAGTTTGACTGTATTTCACATTGACAAGAAAAACATCAAAATGATGGAAAAACTGTCATTTAGAAATGATGTTCTGCTGTCACTTTGATGGTCAAATGTCATCAAATTGACGGTTCAGTTGTATTTCAGATTGACAAGAAAGACGTCAAAATGATGGAAAAACTGTCATTTAGAAATGATGTTCTGCCGTCATTTTGATGGTCAAATGTAATCAAATTGACGGTTCAGTTGTATTTCAGATTGACAAGAAAAACATCAAAATGATGAAAAAGCACCGTCATTTTAAAATGACGGGGTGCCATCATTTTAACGGTCAAATGCTTGGAAATAGAGCTGCCAAGGTATTTCCCGTCATTTTGACGGATTTTTTTTTACAGTGTACAAACAACCGATTTCGGACTATTTCTAATAGCAACCGCACGCTGGGACTGACGCACTGCGACTGGCGGTGAACTCCGCAGTGGGGTCAGTCGGGCGAGCAGCGCGGGCGACTTCAGCCTTTGTTGGCAGAGAGAAGGCCACAATGAGCGTTTATCGGCGTGAGCATAAAACAGGCTTTTCTTGCTCTCGTGCCGAAAGTAATATACCCCGAGCCATTGCGCGGGGTTAAGGTCCGCGTAGTTCGTACATAGGCCGCGCAAAGCGCGACCGCGCAAGCGTGAAGCGCGACACTCCTCGGTTGCCACTGCCGCTCGCCCGCGGATCCGCGCGCGCCCCGCGGCGTGAAGAACGGTCGCGTCGCCGCGCGCTTGCGCGACGCCGCATGCGACGCGCGTCGCGATAGTCGCTTGTCACGCGATCTCCGGGAGGAGACACAGTGTGACGAAGCCGGTCGCCCGGGGGTCGCCGACGCGGGACACGTACAGCCTACACCTGTGCACGCGGCGCACATTCGTGAAGAGACGTTGCGAGAAAGAAAGGGAAAAGAAAACCAAGAAAAGAGATAAATCTAACGAGGTTGAAGCTACACATCCTGTTTCTTTCCACTTACCCACCGACCACAAACCGCTGCGTATTATACGCTTTGCGTTGAGACGGCCAAGTAAGCTATAGCCGTCGTGCTGTTGACAGTGCGGTGGCCGTGACAGAAGTAAAAATAGTTTAGAGACATCCGCAAGCCGTTAAATATGTAGGCGGTTGGCACATGAAGAATAGAGCCTGCGTTCACGCAACAGTTTCGTCAGTTTTTAACCTTTCAAGATGCTAGTTTATTTGCCCGTCCCTGTAAGAGAGCTTTGCCTCTGGTTTATCTAGACCCTTTCAGGCACGGCGTCTACATTTGTGCATGCACGCGACTTTTCATAGTTTTTGTCTCGAAGCGTATATAGCGTATATATAGCGTTGTTTTCACGAAGTCAGACATGCCGTCTACATTTTTTAATCCCTGTTGCACAGACAGGCACGACAGTTTCGTGCCTAGGACAAAAGTCACTTTTACAAATCAAGAAACAGAGATGGACGTCGCGAAGGTCTACGGCGCGCTTACACTCTAAACAGGAAATAGTAAAAAAAGCAGTAAGCTGTCCTCTATAGAGCCGACCAGAGGGCGTATTACTCCATTTTTATTCATAAAAGCATATTCGCTTTTAGAGAGTACGAAGTGTTGTCTGCTGTTATCAATTCTTTCTTCTCTGAAGCGGAGGAATGTTTTACTAAAGGACACTCCACCTGAGCTTCCATTTCGGAAGCAACTTTGATGTTGAGGAAAATAATTAATTCGGCACGTATGTGTTTGATAGGAGAATAAGGCTGCAAATCTGTGAGCGTGAATGTGGGCAGCATACGCGCACGATTTGCTAGTTTTTCAGACAGTCACGTTGATTTTGTGAAATAGGGGGTTCGAAACACACACAGAGATTTTTATATTCTTCTCTATAGGATAATGAGTGTCTGAAATGGTTAAAGAAGAAAATTAAAAGTTCGCCGTGCGCAAATCTCTTATGCCCATGCAAAAGAAGCGAACTCAGGGCATGATGTTGATCTTCACATTTTTGTAGCAGGCTCCAGATTTTCTACGCAAATTCGCTGTATATTTTCATTGCATTCATATTCCCTAACATAGCTTTCAGCAATATTAAATAGGAGGTGATTACAACAGAAAATCAAACGCGGTAGTCATGTGTTATACAGAGGATACGGCGCTTAATTTTTGCAAAGTTTGGGAGAACATTTGCGCTACGCTGTAAATAGAGATCAGGGTTTAAGGTGTCAGGGTTAATACTATATCAACATTGCTTTGTTCGACACCGAAATGTGGGTTAAATAAAAAAAGGCTTATGATAAAGCGTCTCACAGCGGATACTCCTGCAAAGACGAACAATGCGAACAATTTTACGGAAACAGAACGGCAGCAGCACTGTTGGCTGTCGGGTCTTCTGCAGTTAAAGAATTTTTGAATTAATGTTAAAGAAATAGCTAGCCAGTATTTAAGGGTGTTCCTGCGTCATGCCCTTGGATACAACCAGAACTATTATTACCCGGCTTTACTTTTCCAAAATTAAGTAGCCTATTTTAAACTCTCGTTCAGATCGAAAGAAAGATTTCAATTTCGCACTTCAAATAAAATTACGGCACGAAAGACAAGAACGAAGAGCGAGCTAGCCTACGAAACGTCGGTAAACAGCATGGGGTATTTCTCTTCAAGGGCGTCATTCCTCGAATCGTTCGATACTGCGGGAAATAAGACAGCGCAACAACGACATGCAAGTTCAAGGGCACCAAAGGCAAGACATCGCGTCACGGCGCCTATAGAAGTGCCCGATCAACGACGAAAGAGCTTTATGAACGCGAGGACTCTGTTGTGTGAGAATGGAGAACAGAGTTAGAAACGTAAAGTGGCCAACGTTGCGCAAGCAGAGATCTGAATTTAGGCTGCTGTCACTCCTTTCGTTCCGTAGGAATTCGTTCGAGAAAGAAAGGAAGAAAGAAAGAAAGAAAGAAAGAAAGAAAGAAAGAAAGAAAGAAAGAAAGGAAGAAATGAAGGAAGAAAGAAGGAAAGAAAGGAAGAAAGGAAGAAAGAAAGAAAGGAAGAAAGAAAAAAAGAAAGAAAGGAAGAAAGAAATAAGGAAAGAAATAAGGAAAGAAAGGAAGGAAGGAAGGAAGAAAGAAAGAAAGAAAGAAAGAAGGAAAGAAAGAAAGATAGAAAGTAAGGAAGAACGAAAGAAAGAAAGAAATGAAGGAAGAAAGAAGGAAAGAAAGGAAGAAAGAAAGAAAGAAAGAAAGAAAGACAGAAAAAAAGAAAGAAAGAAAGAAGGAAAAAAAGAAAGAAAGAAAGAAGAAAGAAGGAAAGAAAACCAATCAGCAAAAAAGTCTGTGGTCCTCGAACCTAGCGTTAGGGGTCTTTAGGCGATGACTATACAAGACTTCTTGGCCTCTACCCGGTTTATAAAGCCTTCAGATAGGGGTGTGCGAAATAGCGAATCGAATACCGTCCTATTCGATTCGTCGAACGAATCAAATAGTCCGCATTCAAAACTATTCTAAACGAATAGAATATGTCCTCAAGTTTTCGCATACTTATCGAATAACGGCCGCAAAGTTCGAATAAGGCACGCCACAGTTTTATTCCGCGGTATACGGCCCTATGCATGCAGCGATCGGGTTGTGCACGCTAGTCGGCTCAGCGCCGCGATTTGGCCCATTCGGGTGGCGGCGTCATGGCCTTCAAGGCTGGGCGGCGCTGCAGCTACGGGCAGGTTTAGCGAACCGTGCCTTGATGCCCCAACCCGCCCTTACAAATATTTCTATAGGCAGTCAACAAACTGTCCATAGACTTCTGTCTATAAAGTCTATAAACACTCTATAAAAACCGTAGAGAACAGTCTATAGGCAATACAAATGCTATAGACTGTCTATAGAGAATCTATAGATTTATGGCCATAAACATTTACTAGACTTTAGACAGTCTATAGACTATGAATAGACAAAAATAAATATCTATAGGAAGGCAATAGAGCCTATAAGAAGTCTATAGACTGTCTATGGGCCATTTTTGTAAGAGCGGAGGCGATTATAAGTTTACTTCGCCGCTCTCACGCTTCGATCCACAGTGCCGCCGGGTACCCACCGGAGATACAATGGGTACAAGGTTTCCCCTGGGCTGGTGCTCGGCTTACTTAGGGTGAAATGCGTGGGAAACGGGTCTTTGACCCCAACTTGAGAAATCGAAAATATCTTGTGCCATATGGCGCTCTCCGGCCATAGATGCCCTTGCGCCATAAAAATCTATAATCATGATCGTCTAGTTAAAAATGGCTCTATAGTATACCTTCCCCGTTGTAGTAACAACATGCGATTTTCTTAAACGCACGACGGTCATAAGTCAATGTACCAGCTTCATGTTGCGTACCCACTTGTGGAGATCAGTGTTCCGTCTTTTGACAGCTGTATATCTGTAACTCAAATAAGTTAAAGTGCCGTATCGTAACGCTGCCCCTCCGCGGTAGCTGAGTGGTTAGGGCGCTCGACTACTGATCCGGAGTTCCCGGGTTCGAACCCGACCGCGGCGGCTGCGTTTTTATAGAGGCAAAACGCTAATGCGCCCGTGTGCTGTGCGATGTCAGTGCACGTTAACGATCCCCAGGTGGTCGAAATTATTCCGGAGCCCTCCACTACGGCACCTCTCTCTTCCTTTCTTCTTTCACTCCCTCCTTGTCCCTTCCCTTACGGCGCGGTTCAGGTGTCCAACGATATATGAGACAGATATTGCGCCATTTCCTTTCCCCCCAAAACCAATTATTATTATTATTATTAGCGCCGCCGTTACCACGTTTGCTATTAGGCATGATTATTTGCGTTGTACGAATATTTGCTATTTTGCGCATATTCGTGAAAGTATTCAATTAATGAAGTCCTATCACTATGCGATTCAGTTTATAGCCACACTTTTCGTATTCGATTCGGTTACAAGGCTGTACGTTCTTAGTATTCCATACGGTTTAGAAAAAGCTATATTCTCACGCCCCTAGCTTTATCCACTCGCTTGCGGCGTGCTTCAAACGTCCCCCACAGTGAGAAGATTACCGCGTCCTCACTGTCTTCATAACTAAAACCTAACCTTACAAGGACACTAAAGGGAAAATCAACGCAAACAAAGAAGCAGCCTTTCTTCCCCATTTACATCCCGACTGAACTACGGTGCTGCTGCGTCCTTTCAAGACGTCATCCCCGCGGCGAGTCATGCAAGTCAGCGAGCGTCTACCAATCGGAGGAAATGGACGAATAATAATAATAATAATGGTTTTTGGGGGAAAGGAAATGGCGCAGTATCTGTCTCATATATCGTTGGACACCTGAAGCGCGCCGTAAGGGAAGGGATAAACGAGGGAGTGAAAGAAGAAAGGAAGAATGAGGTCCCGTAGTGGAGGGCTCCGGAATGGACGAATGCAGAACACCTTTTCCTGCCGGTCACACAAACCTTCGTGGAAAACATTCATCAACAGATGGCGCAATTATGCAGTCAGCCATAGGGTACCTTGATTCCAGTACCTTTGAAAGGAACGCTGCATCGAGGCACCCTAGTTAGCCATGAAGCCCTGTTAATAACTTCATACTAATGGTTGCTTCACCGTTCGTAAAAAAGGCGCAAACGACCTTGAGAGCTTACGTAAGGTTGGCTTGCGTTTGTCTTGACCCTCTCAATTTTCTGCGCATGACGGCTTCACGCAGGCCGAGTGACCAGGAAGCCGAAGCGAGCTGCGCTTCACATTCTTCTAGTAATAGTAGAAAACAACTTTAATGAAGGGAAATCTTATAACTCAGCAACGCTCGCCGCGTTGCTTTCGCATTTCGACTGCACTTCCTGTTCCCATCGAAATAGTGCTACACACGTGAAAACGATGAGCCGATTATGGTCAGTGAGAATTTCACTTGACGAAACGCAGTTACAGGAATTCTCGAGCGATGCCGTTACTCGCGCAATTTTATATATACCTTAACCAAGATGTTCTCAACAAAAATGGCATATTTGCAATCTAAACTGTCACTAAACAATAAACTGCCAATCTAAGTGGGCTTAGCACTCCGCTGTGGTGTCCCCTTCAGAGGCGAGTCTTATCTGCAATAAGGGCCATCAATATATTTCGTTCATGCCGCAACTTCGTCGAACGAAAGGAACATTTCGCCCGAAAAGGCTCGGAACTGAGACAGGACATGCCAATTCATTCTGCCATTCCACAACAAAGCGCCCAATGGGATAACGCTAAACCAAGGTCCTAACATGCTCCATGCATAGGCTGATTCCGAGATAAAGGCGCAGCCGAAACACCTGCACAGGTTGAGTTCGGAGGAAGAGGGGTGTCAAATACAGTCAAATGGTGCCGAAGAAGCACACGCCCGCGGTCGGTGCGAGACAAAGAAGGCGAAGAGAGAGAGCGGGAGAGGGAAGGGAACCGAAATGAAACGACCTCGGACTGCATATTTTCCGCGCAAAGAGGGCCTCGCGACGCGTCCACGCTAACACGCCACCACCGCCACTGGCCCCCACACCACAACAAGGAGCGGAAACGCTCTGCAGCACCACCAGTTGCGCCGGCAGCAGCGCAAGAGGGGAAGGAGGAGGCGTGCCTGCAGCATCGTCCTCGGCCGGGCGGCGGTAAGGCACGGCCGCGAATCCCGGCTCGTTTTTAATGGGTGCCGTCATGGCTGCGGCACCACGAACACAGCACAAGCAGCGGCAGCCTGGGAGTGCTCGCGCCGCGAGCGGCTTCATTTCTCAGGGACCACTCCCTGCTGCCTCCTCTTCTCGGTGGGGGGACGCGCGCGAGACACGCCGGCAAGCGCCTGCGCGCGCAGCAGACGGACGCGCGCGCCTAATGAAGAGAAGGCCCTCCGAGCCCCCCTCCTCCTCCTACGCGGCGTCCTCACAGCCTTCGCCGTGCACTCCGCGCGGACACGAGGCGAAGGCTGGAGAGGATCGTCCGCCGCATCCGCGACAGAGAATGAGCGCCCCTCGGTGCAGGACGACAAGGCAGCGATGCTATGCGCACGTGCCCCGTACCGCACCTCGCGAGCCAGCGAGGGCGTTCTCTCGGGGAGGAGGGAAAGAAGGGACTCGAGGGGAATCGCTTTCCGTCGGACTGTTGTTGTGTTGCGCCATACTGGAATGCGCACGATGCTGCAACTCTTGAGGAGGTGGCCTGTTGAATGTGTGACGTATGAGCGTCGGCAACCCGAAAATGACCTCCGTCACGTGACTGTCGTTGGGTCGCCTCCGGGGGCATAGACCTCCTGCGAGGTATCGGTCGAAATGACACATCCCACGTGGAGACAGCGCGAGACAGAAGACCAGGTAATGCAGTTGAATCAGCCCAAACAACCCTTTACGGAAGGACACGATAACGCCGACTGTAATTCCCACTTCATTCACCGAGGTGTCACATTCGCTGCCACACCTTTTGCTTGCCAGAATTGCGAGCGTCGCCTACGCAATGTCCGTTCCATAAAAGCATATCTAAAATCTCTCGAGTTCCCGGGTTCGAACACGACCGCGGCGACTGCGTTTTTATGCAGGAAAAACGCTAAGGCGCTGGATGCTGTGCGATGTCAGTGCACGTTAAAGATCCCCAGGTGGTCGAAATTATTCCGGAGCCCTTCACTACGACACCTCTTTCTTCCTTTCTTCTTTCACTCCCTCCTTTATCACTTCCCTTACGGCGCGGTTCAGGTGTCCAACGATATATGAGACAGATACTGCACCATTTCCTTTCCCCAAAAACCAATTATCGATGAAGCGAGTAGCCTGTTCAACAACGGGATATAAAGAAAGCGAAGCTCAGTAAAGAGGCTGTAGCACTTTCTGTGTTGACTCGTCGAACGAAGCGTGGGGACCTTAACAAAGCCATTCAAGCGCTACAGGTAAGGCAGGATAAAATAAAATAATAAAAAAGGACGCACACCTGTCGAGGTATTACTCGCTATCGCTCAGCCCTCGACCTGAATGAACGAGCTCGAAGCGGATGAACAAGCAATCGCGCGTGAGTATGTGAGCGCGCGCGAGTAGTACGCACTGAACAAGTAAGGTGGGACGGAAAGGGGGGGGGGGGGGGGAGGACGTCAATAGCGGTTGTTACGCGCCGTATAGCATCTGAGCAATGGGCTGCCATTAGCGCCGGGCTGGTCCGGACACACACACACACATACATCGTCCGCTTCGCTAGCCGTGCGCAACCTTCTTCAGGCTCGTCCGCTCCCCGAACAGTCGCGTAATGGCTGTGAATCGCTGTTAAGGAGTGTCCCGGCATTTCACCGGACCGCTCCGCCGCCGCCTTATATATACACTTTCTCTAGCACGCCGCGTCTTTCGTGTCTGAGCGAAGAAGGTTTCTTCGCTCGTGCTCAGTGTTCCTCGGCACTTTATTTTAGAGTCGTTACTCATTATGCATCGCCGCGTACTACGCCAGTTCCGTACTACCACTGTCTGCTCGGAAGGATCGCCCCTGATACGCGTGTGCCGTCATTTCTGATTGAAAGTCTCCTAAAAGTAAGAGTACGCGTTGAAGAAGAAGAAAAAAAGTGAGAACCAGCACGCTCTGAGCAATCATTAACGGCTGTGTAGAGCTTGGGCCGAAGGCTTGTGGAGTGCATTCCTTTTTTTATATTTCATCCTTTTGAAAGTCTCTGAAGCGTCGCTATAGTTTAAATGAACGGCATCTACCCATTGCGCTTCAAAGAGTGGCAGCCCACTGCTATGATGTAAGCGCTTGTTTTGCGAAGTTGTGGATATATCCAGTGTGCAGTGTGGATATATCCAGTCTTTAATTGTGGCGGCTTTGAAAGCCTTACGATTGCCTGAAACATTATTCACAAGTAAGCAACAGACGATCAACATGGTAGCGCCCTCTACATTCTGTTAATGGCGATAACAAGCTAGTAGGTACGTTAGTCTACAGCTACTTACCATTCTTTCATGGATTCTCTACCCTCATTTACGAGGTGCCTGCGAAAAGTCAGTCAGCGCGAGCCACGAAGTTGTGCTTAGCGCTTCAGCATTAGGTAGGAAACGCACAGTCGCTTTTCAAGCGGCGCTGATAGTTCTTGGCTTACACGCCACTAGATTGCCAAATTAGTTAGGCTACTTTCACTGTTTTCTTCTTTTCACTCGCGTCCGCACGTTTCTGCAACCAGAGACTGTTTTCAGACACGCACTCACCGCGTCGTCGAAAACCCGCGCACACGCATGCCGTCAGGCTAAACCGAAGCGGTGATAAGCGTTATTAACGAGGAAACTCCCTGCCAAAAGCGTGCGAAGCCATACGTCATGCTCCATCCGCGAAGCAAGAAACACACGCGTCGACCGCGTTATGAATTCATCTGGACCGGCGATAAGGACCGCGACGCAGATTGCATTCAAGAAACGACTTCTACGAATAAGGGGAGGACGAAGGAGCCTTACATGAACACAAGCGCAGCGCAGACATCAGATAGGTATACCGGCGCTAGACAGAAAAAAAAAAAAGGAATAAATAGAAAGGAACCGGGCTACACTGTTTCCGTCTCATATCGCGTCGCCTTTTTTCTCCCGATCTAACGAGCATGCAGAGGTATAATCGCCGTAGTTATAACCACGGTTTCGCGTCCAACTCGGTCGCCAATTTCCGATTGCGCCGCAGCACGCGGAGGCACGAACTTGCCTACAGCCATCCACGTTCGTACGCAGCAACGCCCGCAACGTCCTTGTTACACGGCTGGAGGGGCATATACAAACGCGTACACGGCTGACCGACACTGGCACAGAGAGACCTTCTTCTCTGGGAGCAGCAGGAGTAGCAGGCTTTGCTCTAGGTGGTGTTGCTTTGCCGTGCCACGTCCGTGGCCCAAGCGCGAGGCCTCCGCCGCTCCCTCGGACAAGTACGCACGCTTCGGTAGAGGCAAAAAACAGTGAAAAAGACACCCGAGGAGCGGCGCAGCGAATACCAATGCGGCGGCCGCGCGTCTCCCGGGGCCCCTTTTGTTCCCTGTGGGACGGTTGCGAGCGGGTGCCACACCTTAGCGGCGGCGGCGAGCACCGCCTTCCTCCTCCTCCTCCGCTCCCCCCTCTTCGACTGTCCAGGCGGTCGCCGGCATAAATCATGGTTCCCATTAAACGATTCAATTATATACCTTTTGCGCAGGCGGCCGGCCGCGCAGGAACACATTCGTCGGCCGCGCGAGCGCGCGCCCCGAGCGGACCCGCGCACGCGCACAAACAAACCGTCCGCGTCCCTGACACTTGCCTGCAGCGCCGGCGAAGGCGACTCGCATGACCGCAGTGAGGCTCGCAGGCATTCCATTCCAAGTCAATTGCCCTTCTTCGTTTTTTCTGCGGCGCCTGCTTTGCCGTGCGACTTGCGACATCTGCCGACATCTCGTAGCTTTACGTATGACGTTGGGAGGCAAGAAACGAAGCGAGTTAACTGTGGGGAGTGCGTGGGTGCTCGCTTCGACCTCCTCTCTGAACAAGCTCCGGCACGGCTGTGCGCGGGTGCCCGCTTCGACCTCCGCTTCGTGGAACACAGAGGAGCAGCTTGTAGCGTGCTGCACGCAACTGTTCGGCGCGACGCGCTCGGCGAGCGGCCTCGCTCGCGACAACGCCTGGCCGCGCGTCGTTATTCACCGCCGGTGCCCATCAGAGGCAGCGGCGGCGGCGTGGCCATCTCGCGGGCCCATAGCGCACACGTAGTGGCCTGTCAAGAAGGCCGAGCCCTCCTTCGCCGTGTGCGGGGCGGTGGGCTCGGTCCTCTTGCGCGCGCGCGCGGTACCCGCCAGAGGGCGTTGACGCAGCCGCGCGCGCATCGAAATGGGCGGAAGGTGAATGAATCGCGCTCCCGCTGCTGCTGCTTTGCACTGTCGCGGCTGCAGGAATCTCCACTCCTTGCCCAGACTCCCTTGTCAGTTTGTTTTTTTTCTTTCGTTACTGCCGCTGGTTGAGTCTGAGCTGGCCTCTCCCTAGCTACTTTTCTTATTTTCGATCGAAGCTTTGCTCCTCTTTCAGGAGAAGCGCGGCGGCGGGATACGCGGGCATCGCTGCTACCAAGAAGAGTGGGACGATATCTCAGTGCAGCCACGCGCGCAGACGGTGAGCGGCGCACGTGAGGGGGTCCGAAACTTATGGGTCAAGTTTGCTAGAAAGAAAAAGCGGTTAATCTCCTCTGAGAGAGAAAGGTGTAAGCTTAAATGATGGTGGTGGTCAGTAAATGCAGCAAGAACATGGTGGAGCGTGGCTCGTTACAAGCTTGGCTAAGAGTCCCGTACGCGGGACCAAATCGAGTCGCGCAAAGCGATGAACCGGTGTAAAAATTACTGCACTCGCGGGGTTTCGTATTGTGGACTCACTGCCCCGATTTGTACGCCATTTGGTTGAAATGTCTTCCCACGTATTTGGCGTTTCGGAAGGGAGGGTATTTCGCATCAGTAAAACAGCGCCACATCTAAGACAAATAAATTGGTGTGAAGGGATAAACCGTGGTGATCTCTGATATGCTAAGCAGTATTTTTGTGCATTGTGCACGCATCTGCTTAGAAATGGACGGACGACAGGCCGCAGCCGCAAGAAATCCGACGACAACTGGCCTCCCTTTCCACCCGCTAAAGCAGAGTCGCCGCTGGCAGTGCATGGCAGTCGGCGAATGAAGGCAAAAGGCAGTGTGCAAAGAAAGCGGGGAGGGACGGAGGAGCCGCGGACAGGGCAGCTTCGTATAACCACGTCAACACTTGCGCGGACAGCCGTCGATCGAAAGCCGTGGCGTAGTTTACTTCTTCTTAGGGCTGCGCTTCTTCTCCACGTCCGGTCTGAGCAGCTCGCCCGCCGCGGCGTGCGACGAAGACAGCGTGTGCGGATTTCGAATCGAGACGTACCGTACGCATGCTGGCGGCGAGCGGACGCGCAGTCGAAGAGGGAGCGCTGGCACAAGCCCGCCGAGAATTTTCGCGGCTGTCATATGCGCGCGCAGCGCCACATCAGCGGAAGCGGCCCGCGCGTCATCGGGCCCGACGGGGATGAGGAGGCGCGGACGCCCATGAGGGTCCCCTCCTCCACGGCGGGGGAGGTGTCACTTCGCCGGGCTTCATTTGCAAGTTGATTGAAATGGCTCGCGCATAGCAGCGCGTACACGCCTCCCCCGTTTCCTGCATCCTTCTCAGCGCCTGCTGCTGCCGTGGCAGACTCCGAAGGGGTGACCCCCGCCGTTCGGTGACCTCTTCGGCGGTGCTGGACAGGCCTCCCCGCAGCCAAGGCGCGCTGCAGAGTAGCGGCAAACCCATTCAGATATCGTCGACGGCGACCGGGGGCTGCTTGCTTGCTTTCACTGCTCCTCGCCGCGAGTTCGACCACCCAGACGGTCGCCACAGATCGAGGCCTGCCAGCGATGTCAGCGGCGATTATAGCGACAGACGCCGCAGTGCGCATGCATGCATCGCATCGTGGAGCACGCGGTTTCGCCACGCCCTCCGCTTGAGACGTGCTCGGTCCCTTTCGCGTTGAATAGGAGAACGCTCGCGGTCGAACGTGCTCACGTAGGGGACTGTCTGAAAACCGCGCTCATCGAACTGCACAGCCGCGTTCGTATCAGATAACACGGTCGATACCGCAGATGGCAACTCGAAACGAGGTCTATCCTGGCTACAGGCGCTCAAAGCCTGTCAGCGCCTCATGTGTCCATGGAGAGCTCACTTCGTATAGCAAGTGAATCAATTCACTTCGCTGCAAAGATCATTTCGTTATAGCTGTACACGTATGCGGTCATGAACCTCGAAAACTCGAAGCGTAACTACAGTGGAGCCGCGCAGTAAGATATGATGCTTTCGTTATACCGAAGACTTCGTTGCAGCGGGATTTTGCAGCGTGACGAGGCGAATTGAGTCTGAGGAAAGACGCTCGCTTGTGTAGCTTGGAGAGACAGCCGCCCCTTTCCACGACTCCATGCGCGCACCTATGCAACTGAACGAGCAGTCCATACGCGCAATCCTTAAAGCAAAGCTCAATGAATAACGCGGACGCACCCTGTTAGCTGCAGATAAAAGAAAAAAACAGGTGTGAGTTAAAAGCTTAAGACAGACAGAATATTATGTGAGGCTAAGGATGATGAGGTATAAAGTCAGAAACAGACAGCTTAAGTGCGCAGATTTTTCCACTAGTGATCTCACAGTTTCAGAAAGCACTTATTCATGATTGCTACGCGAAAGAGGTCTCTGATTCAGCCTTTTCAGGGCGTCTCTTCTCGTTTCCGACAGCAAAGGTAATTCTATGCAGTGGGTCAGGAGGCGCATTCCGATATAAAAACACTATACGAGGAGAGGTCAGCGTTATACGCAATGTAGGCATAGAACACCACCTGCTACCTCAGTAGATGGCAGTATATGATTACTAACACATGATAATATAAGCAACAAGATAAGCGCCGGGATCTTGTCGTCATCGTAAAGGCTACTATCGATTTGAGGCGCACCCCATAACATTGCAAATATTTGGCCGCAGGAAACACAAACACACAAGGAAAAGAACAGCTATCTTGAGCCTTCGCTATGAAGTATGCACATCTATGAAGTATGCACATGGCGGCACTCAGCCGTTCGCAGAGCCGCGAGCAAGGGTAATTACCGGTCGGGTTACTTTCTCTGGTCACTGGGGCCGTGAAATTGATCGATTAACTTGCCCATTACTCGGTTAATGCGTCGACTGCCGACTAATAGGTTGATCGATTAAGCAGTTCGAAGTCGCTTTCCGCACTGCTGTGTCGTTGACTAAATTTCCCGCAATTTCGCAGCGGACCAATGGGCCGCCAGAGTGTAATTTGAAGCGCGTGTTACGTGTTACGTATTAACGCCCATAAACAAGCAAGCATGGGCAGTATCGAAGGTGCATGCAACTTCGATACTATCTTCCGATGCATTTTGTGTATCGGTATTAGACGTCCCTTGAGAAAAATGAAAGCATCGGAGTATCGGTATTGGAAATACATTTTTTTTAACGTAACGTGTATTTTAACGATATTCGATGCTAAAAAAAAAGAAGTGTGCAGCATATTTTGAGGCTGCTGTGAGTCAGACCTAGGGTCGGCGGCGCTAGCTCAGGCGGTTGTTAGCTGAAAAAGAAAAAAAAAGAAATGCAGTAAAACTAGGAAGAGACGACGCCAATACCGTTGACCCTAGTCAGTATTCTGTCTACATATATGTTCGTTGTTTGACAGACGACGTATGTGATACGCTTCTGCACACTCGGTGACAGAACGGATCGGCGAGGAGACAGGATCAGAACATCATCACCTCACCGCTATTTCAAATTACGGCGGTTGCCAACAGATATGGAAGACTTTCGCCGTCATGCGCAGGGGTTTTCGAAACATCTATTGTTGACTTTGTAAGCCCGTTTAAGGTCATCCACACTTCCACACTCGGGTCAGTGGGATAACCGGCAGCGTCAAATGCATCAGCCGACGCATTCTCAAGAGGCGCTAGTGAAACTTGAGTTTCTTAACTGTATATCCAGGATTCTTGCGCCGATGTGGCTATGCTTCACTCTTATTAATTCATAAAAGGCGCCTTCATAAAATACGACACGGCAACGTGCTCGGCTGCTCCTGCATACAGAGGCTTTTTTAATTTGTTTCGCTCATAGCACGGCCGGATAGCGCGGCTCTTTCGTATCGGCAGCTTGACTATATGCTGTTACTTAATACCGTTAAGTAAAGGTAATTAACACATAACCAACAAAGTTAGCAAGATATGTATTACCCCAATAAAACTTACAGCCATTTTATTGTTGTTTTCCTTCTAGCTTTTAACGTAGAATGCTTAACTTGATACGCCTGTCAAACACAGTGCTTGGGAAATAGCTGTTCGGCTCTCTCAAACGCTTGGAGCTTGCACTTTCAGCACAGGGCAAAAGCATACACAACCTGGTAAATATTGCAGTAACAAACGAGAATGATCGGAAAATGCTTCAAGGTTATTCGGATGTAGTCAAGTGCTCAAAGAGCGGCTCGCAAGAAGATAATTAACTTGAAAATTATAACAAAGATTTCACTAGTGTGCTAAGGGGAATGATCGTTTCAGCTTAGGACGGTTGTCGCCTGTGTTGCCGCCTGCCTCCGTCCAGTATATGTTGCGGTTTTTAGTCGTTATATCGTTGCAACGTCACCATAGTTTCAATTCAATATCGCTAAAGCTCTAACGGAACCAGGTGCACCGACAGTAGAGTTTAATGGAGCTTACAGACCCGCCGCGGTGGCTCAGTGGTCAGGGCGCTCGGCTACTAATCCGGAGTTCCCGGGTTCGAACCCGACCGCGGTGGCTGCGTTTTTATGGAAGCAAAACGCCAAGGCGCCCGTGTGCTGTGCGATGTCAGTGCACGTTAAATATCCCCAGGTGGTCGAAATTATTCCGGAGCCCTCCACAAGGGCACCTCTCTCTTCCTTTCTTCTTTCACTACCTCCTTTATCCCTTCCCTTACGGTGCGGTTCAAGTGTCCAACGATATTGAGACAGATACTGCGCCATTTCCTTTCCCCAAAAATCCAATTATTATTATTATTATTATTATTATTATTATTATTATTATTATTATTAATGGAGCTTAAAGAAATCAGTGCGGCTGGATTCGTTTAAATCCATTCAAAAACACTTCGATCTACTTAATACACTCAAGATTACACGAACCGTGGAGAAATCCCTTTACTTAGCTAAACATATGATGTTTATTAATATTAGATTTCTGTGATGTGTCGCGGTATCGACGATACAGTATCCAGTCTCTGTATCGGAAATCAATTCGCCTTTTTCATGTGCCCGCTTTGCACATGCGCGCCTTTCCTCTCCCACATCCTTTCGCTGAAAACCAACTGCCAGCTCCTACAGCGCATGCGCTGTTCACGTTAGTGACAGGCGCTTGCGACAGATGGCGGTAACTGTCAAGCACACATTTGTCACTCCGTAGGCTTAGTTGGCCATTAGTTGGATCCTAGTATAACCGGATAGCGCCTGCGTCTCCCACGTGCGTTTGTTTTCAACCAGTAACAGACGAATTCTCGCCGCGCCCTATAGAGGGCGCCGCATCTTGTGAAAAAGGCAGATTCTTGTTCCGTATCTTGTATCGGTATCGGAAATAGAATTTTTTTTATGGTATCGGGTATCGCTACCGAAAGTACTTTTTGAAGTCTCCTGCCCAACTCTGCAAACAAACGCCCCACAATAGTGAAGTTGTTTCAGACACGTAATAACGTCATCCGAAGTTGCTCGTATTTCGAGCCAATTAACGCGTGTCGTCACGTAGCAACTTTTACCAAAAAATTATAGGTCAACATACACTTGTATTGAGACAGAATATTTAGATATATTACTCTGTCCTTCCAGCAATGCGTTCTGTCCAATTCTAGTTGTCCAATTCTAGTTCTGTCCAATTCTAGCTTGCGAAGCGCCGTCTGTCCAGCCGACGATCCCAAATAACGGTGCCACGCCTGCGGAATTTTCTCACGCTTCCCTGGGTGGGGATAGCCTTCCCGGAGAAGGACGCCTGGGAACAGCGACGGACATAGGACGGAACCAAGTGCACCCGTTCGGAGGCACAAAAGGACGGAACCGCCAGGAGTCGGCCCTGCCTTGGACAGCTTTTCGGGGACACGGAGCCGCCAACACCACTGTTGTTGCACCACAGGAAACAGCAGCGGACTTTCCATTTCTCCTCGCCCGTTCCCACGGATTGACTCGGCAACGAGTGACTCCGCCTGCTACAGCCCTTACAAAAATTTCTTTAGGCAGTTTATAGATTGTCCATAGACTTTTGTCTATAAGGTCTATAGAGTATCTATAGACAAGACCTAGAGAAGAGTATATAGGCAACACAAATCGGATAGACAGTCTATAGACAATCGATAGATTTATGGCCATACACTTTTAGTGAACTTTTGTTTGTAGACTGTCTATAGACTATGAATAGACAAAAAGAAATATCTATAGGAAGGCAATAGAACCTATAGGAAGTCTATATATAGAGTGTCTATAGAGATTTTTTGTAAGGGAGTGCTGTGCAACTTTGATTCGTTCCCATCTTGGAGAAATGTGCCTCGTGTTGGAATGGCCACCGCCTGAGGGAGGGACGGAATATTAAGGGTCTTAAGGAGGATGCTAAGTGCGAAAGGGCGCTCTGGGCCCTGGCGAAAGGCTCATCCAGTCGCTTGTCGCTATGAACTTTTAATTCTTGACCCTATACTCTTTCTAACCTTTCAGTATGTAAATAAGTGATAGTAAAAATGTGATTAAACTTTCTTGTTTTCGTTTTCCCCACTTAAAAGCTTCAGTCCTTCCTTAGCCCGAAGGCTCAGACGCGCTACCAAAAGGAGCCCGGATTCGAGACGTCCTGAGCGCCACGACCACGGGCTATTCTCACACCTCTCCTAAATGCAGCTTGACCGTGGCAGCAGCATTTCAGTTTACAGTCTTCAGTGGAGTCTGTGGTTTCATGCCGCTTGTACCACGCTTTAAAGGTCTCAAATACATGATACAAACTGATAGCATTAGGCATGCTGCGCAAGTCATATTACATGTTACGTCTCAACCGATCACCCATTAATTAAGATCAATTAGGCAGAATCTTTGTTACTGACTCCAAGGCACCGTAATGCTTCGCAAATTTCCAAACCATGTTCAGAAACATCAGATCCATATCGAGGGCCAAGTTATCTCTCATGTTGTGTTTTTTTTTGTTTCCCCGTGGAATCTAAAGAAGTATTAAGAGCTTTATTACTCATTGGCGTCCACCGAAGCGCAGCCGTAAGACTACAAAGGAAAGCTGTACAGCTTCCACAGAAATATTGCAGTTCAAGAAAAATCGATCCTGGCCCGGGGTTCGAACCCGGGACCACCGCTTCACTGGAGCAGTCGCTCTACCAGTAGAGCTAACCAAGATGGCTAGCAGATGGTAGGACTGCGCAGTTTAAACAATTTACACAGCTGCTTCCGAAGGTTTCAGGCGCGCGACTAGTCGAGCTCCAAGCGGAGTGTGGCGAACGATTCCGGCAGCGTCCGCGGGGCGGCGACACCGGTCTGGGTAGCGGATAACGGGAACCCACGCACAGCATGTTGCATCCTCAAATGCCAGGTGTTTCTTTCGTTACGGTTTTTGCAGGCAGGCGAAGCGTCTTCTTGCACTTTTCTGCACCCACGGTGCCCCATTCTCTGCGTATCTGCGAACTGCTTCGGCTGCATGCTGGAGCATTGACACCCGATGGAACGTATGGCACAAGGATCTGCGCGCAACATCCAAGTCTTTATAGCAGGCTGCAGAAGCAAATCTGCTGCGTCACTAGACTCCTTAACGTGTAACTATCACATGGTGAATGAATGAATGAATGAATTAATGTTATCGCGGACGCTGGCAACTAATGTACAAGGATTTTCGACAGCAGTGAATTTTAAAGTGAAGGCTAAAAAATAATGCAAGCTGAGATGAAGACATAAACGACAGACGATGGCGCCTTGTGAGTAGCTTCCTGATCTGTCGAGACAAAGGGACACATATACTTTGCGTGTGCACAACCGACACAACGCAAGGTATCCTCAATTTTCGCGCGCACAGATAAATATCAAAGATCTCCCTTCATGCTGTAAATAGAACAATGGAATTCTTTACCTGCCCGCTAATCAGCATTACCGATCAATGGTTTCCATAAAATGTTAACGTTCCTTCTCGAATCTGGCTCTGGGCTGTAGCACTGCATGCTTTGCCTTTGCTTTAACCTAACCTTGAGTTTCTTCCGTACTGATTTGTATTTTTGACGTTATATGTACTTTGTATTTATTAAGTTATTCGAACCATGCAACTTCCTGAAGTTCTTCCTCTACAAGCTAAGGTGCAGCATGCTTTCCCATGCAAAGCTTCTTGCTTGGGGTAAAAGCCAGGAAGAACCCCTCCGACTTTTTATACCCTTATTTGCTTTTGTCGCGGCTGCATTTTCATGGAGGCAAAATACAAAATAACCGTGCTTTATGCGATATCAGTGCACGTTTAAGATTCCTAGGTGACGAAATGAAGGGAGCCTGAGAAGAATTTCATCAACTTTTCGTTCTCAGTAAAATGTTTTTGTTGTTGTGCTTTTTCTCTCTCGACGTTCACTCAGCGGCAAAACACTAGTTCATTGAGAAGAATTTGGAGTCAAAAAATGGAATGCATACCCTCGCCATTCGATTATAACTCGGTACGTTAATGAAGACGTCAAGACTGTTTGGACTCCGAGATCGCCGTAATGAAGTGGCAACCTGCGTGGTCCACCCAGAAAAATTGGCCTAAAAAAATTACGAAATTACAGTTCGCTTTTCAAAGCGGATTGTGGCGCCGAGATCTGTATTTCGTTCCCTTCATTTTATAGTTGTTGTCATTAGGACGCGGTGATCGAACGGCATTAGACATATACTCAGGGTTGTCCTTAGGATTCAGTAATCAACCGGTATTAAATTTCAACTCCGTGTCTCTATAACGGGGAGCACTCAACGAAGGCGCCTCTTTCTCGCACCCTCCGTTAACCCCTAACTTCGTCCTTTCCCCTCACGGTGTAGTTCAGGTATCTAGCGAGAGTGAGAAGTTACAGCGTGCCGTGTCAATAAAGATAATCTTTACTACTACTACTTTCCTCACAAGCACCCTATCGGGGAGCAAGCACCGTGCAGCAAAGCGCCAGACGCGATCGGGTCTACGCCGGGCGCCGACAGCTTGGCCGCCGCCGCGGACAGCGCCCGGGGAGGTGGCGCCCTCACGCGCCGCACGGCAGGCCCGGCAGCTGGCAGACGTCGCTCGACGGAGCGCTGAGTCGCCGCTGTTGCGGGGCTAACCGTACGCCGTTGGAGGCTCAATATGCGAAACTGCGGCATCAATCATACATTAGAATACACGGATCACCACGTGGTCTTAGTCTACGGTCGTTAAATAATTTATACTCTATAATTTATTCTCTCACCTGTTCCAGTTTTGGTTTCAACTGCCGAGCGATGGCTGTGACGTCAAAACTCAGTATAGGTCACGTAAGGCACGAGAAAAACTGCTACATAATCGCTGCTTCATTGTTTTAATCCACTACGATGCTAATTCTAGCTTGCCTCAAAAGCAGGAATCACAAAACGTGAAGAAGTAATCAAAAAAGTTTTCTTGATGCCTCACGTGACATATACTCACCTTTTACGTCATGGCCATCGCTCGTTAATAATAATAATAATAATAATAATAATAATAATAATAATAATAATAATAATAATAATAATAATAATAATAATAATAATAATAATAATAATAATAATAATAATAATTGTTTTTGTAAAAGGAAAATGGCGCAGTATCTGTCTCGCATATCGTTTGATACCTGAACCGCGCCGTAAGGGAAGGGATAAAGGAGGGAGTGAAATAAGAAAGGAAGAGAGAGGTGCCGTAGTGGACGGGTTCGGATTAATTTAGACACCCTGGGGTTCTTCAACGTGCGCTGACATGCCGCTAGTTATAGCAGCGTTATAGCGACTGAGGAATTCGCTCGCTTCGCTGGACAGAGGAGACAGGTGTCATTTTAAAAGCAAAAAGGGACCGCGTACTGAGCTTTAGGTTCATGCTAATGGACCGCAGATCGCTGAATCACACTGGGAGCCTCTCCACGATGGTGTAGCGCTTGGAATTTTGGCACAATAAAATTTATTAGTGAAATAAAAAAGAAAACGAGGAGGGTCTTTCGCGGCCAATCAAACAAAGGATTGAAAAAGGAAAACTCATCCGCGACTTGAACAAGCGCTTTATACCCCTGTCACACGGGCACCGCTAAGGCCTTTGAGAATCAGGTCCTTATATCCAAAGGCGTAAGGAGTGCAGCTACAGGGCAAAAATGTTGCGCCTTTGCCGCTAAGGGCCTTGGAGGCGAAGGCGCTCGTCAGAGACCTTTGGAGCCCAAATGCGCGGCCTTAGAGAGCCTGCGATCGCAGTGCCATCCAATGTCAAAAAGTAAAAACAATAAAAAAATAGATACAGCCAACAATGTTTGAAAATATTTTTTCTAAATACGAAAGGTGTGTCTGGCTTTGCTTTTTGTGCGGGTATTTATATTTTATGCCCAGATTTCAAGACAGTGAAAGTGTTGCAGCAACACCGAGTGCCCCTGGCGGCCAAGGCAATACACAAAACGTGCTGCTGCTGATGAGAGCAGCTGTTGCAGTACTTTTAAGGAAGCTATCAGAATAAAAAAATTGTCTGAGGTCAACGAATGAACAGAATACCCCACTTTAATTTTAAAACACTCACAGCAGCGGGTGCTAAGCCTGAACGACTGTTTCACCTCTGGGCTGCACCGTGTAGCTGCGTCTCTGCTCCTTTAAGCTTTCGCTCCTTTGGTTAAAAAAGGTGCCTTTGATGGAGAGGCCTTCGAGGAATGCCGTGTGACAGGGGTATCATAGTCATCGCGACACGCGCTGCTGCCGACCGGCAGCGCTTTCTGACAGGGCAGAGGGAAGACGCAGTGATTATACTGGATGGACAATACGGAACAAGAAGAAGCCTACTTAACCCAGACCTTTATGGCAACGAGCCAAAATTTCTAACAAACCATTGTTATCCTGGTACAATACCCCAAACGCGCCCGCAATAACCTGCGCAAAGCCGAAGAAGAAAAGTTTTCAGCGAGAAGGAATTCAGCGCTATTTTTCACGGACGGACACGAAAACAGACACTGTCCCGTCAGTTGTCTGTCTTGTGCACGTCTGTCAATTGCAGCGTCCAATTTCTTCTCACTAGAAACATGATTGACAAACGAATCCTCGAAACGTATTCTGTTGAAAAAAAAAAAGAAATCCTATAATACGAGTAGTTAGTTGTTTTTTTTTTTCTGTCAACCATTTTGAGAAGAAGCCAGTCAACTCCGGCTTTGAGATTAAAATTCACTCGGCGCCCAGGCGCGCTACGTGTTCCGGCAAACAATTCCCCAACATGGATAAAATCTGCCGCATCAATCAGCTCCTGGACTTTCCACGGCACGAATGATTCATGTCGATAGTTGCGCTACCATTATAGCCCGCGTCTCCGTTACAGCGACCGCGTCTGTATCCAGAAAGCAACAATGTCGATAAATTTGTCTTTAACCATACCGGATTCTCTGCACGAAAGCCTTCGGTGGCACCTTTCCGGATCATCACTTGAACCAAACGCGCACATCTGTTCGCGCCGCGATATCATCGCTCTGCGCGTAAGCGCTACGCGGTAAGAACTAAATCAACGCCCTTAGCCCGCAGTTTGTTGAAGCCAAGACGATCAATGACCGAGACGACTGTCTCGTGCTCTTTCTTGGAGCCATGGGCTGATATATAGGTCATTTTACGAACGCGAGATATGGGGAAGGGAGGGGCCAGGTTCGAACCATGTATATTTCGTGAACTTTTTTCGGCGAAAAGTTGGGTTCAGCATGGTTTTCCTATGTAAAATTTCTCGCCTTGAGGGGCGAGCACACCCTCCGACCCCTCCCCCCATAAATCCGTGTCTGCTTGGAAAGCAAGATCACTCGCATCCATCCACACGCGACTGGTGGAAAAGAATGAGGACGGGACAGGCACAACAGAGGGAAAGAAGGAACAAAATAGCGGGGCCTATCGCGTCAGATTAGACCAAGCAGATTCACGCCTGTATACATTTTTTCATATTATAAACAAAAACGTAGCATATGGACGGGACGAAGAAGGGCGAAGACAGGACGGTTGCTACACTTACAACTGAATAGAATTGTTTTAAGTCATGCGCATGCGTGTTGTTGCTCTGGGATGGGGCGTGGTTTACCGTCTCAATCTATTCAGTTGTAAGTGTAGCACCCGTCCTGTCTTCGCCCTTCTTCGTCCCGTCCATATGCTACGTTTTTGTTTATAATATGTCTGGCCAATTAACTGGCTCCTCAGTATACTCTGTATACATTTTTTTCAACCTGGGTGTCTCCATATTGTCCGTTGGGCTGCACAGTGCACCTAGTGTTTACACGGTAGGAGCAGTAGTGTAGGTATAGTCCAGCGAGCAATTAGGCGACGCCCAGCTGGGTAGGAGCTTTTGAGAACTGCCATGACGCGTTGAGGTTCATACAAACAGCTCGCATTCAAGGCACATCGTTTCGATAGATAATCTGCATGATACTATGACACTCAACAGGCTTCGGTCAACGCTTGTTACGGGAAAAAAAAAATGCTTCTGCGACTATGCTTTCTTTTCAATGCGTTCGGTCAGCGCAGCTGTTTGCGCTTCTGCTATTTAAATGCAATGAAGAGGCTACACCTATGCGGAGCGCTCTCGGGCGGCTCCTTGCTGGACGTCACAGGTCCCCGTCACTGTCATGCGATGTCACGTGACAACACATAGCTGGTCACGTGACGGTGACGTCACGTTGACGTCACGTTGACGTGATGTGTTGCGCCAACGACCACATCGCTCACGCCACAATGAGACACTAAAAACTAGCTTTAGCTGTTGTTAACGAAGGCTTGCGCATAGAGCCTCGGGAACCAACTCTTTTTCAAGAAATATGCGTAGCTATTTGATCTGTATATCAATTATTCGACACGGAACATTCGGAAAAAGTCATATCGTTAATTTTGATGTGTTTACAGAGGTGCCACTCATTCATTCATTCATTCATTCATTCATTCATTCATTCATTCATTCATTCATTCATTCAGACTTTTTTACTCGGAAGACGCCTCCACAGCTCCAGGCACAGAAACTTGATTACATGAGATCGAGGCTGCTCGAGTCACAGGCGTCACTATAGGATGCCCCCCCCCCCCCCCCCACCTCCCCCCCCCTCCTTCCCGGTTTACCGCATCCCCTCGATCCCCCCTCTCCTTTAATATATTCATGGATCGCTTCAACATGGAGCCCACTCTGCGCCGTGGGATAGCTAATGCAGTAACATATCTGTTGAAAAACCGTCCTAGTGAGAATAAATACAGGTTCATTCTGCAAAAATGGGTAGGAAAAAAGAACTTGACATTTCTCTCTCTTTTTTTTTTTACGAACGGAGCACTGTGAAAATTAAAAGTGCGGATAAACTGGCAAGGAATGGGAACATTTTATCAGCATGCGAAACGCGTGTTTCAGTCTGCATACGAGTGACCGCATTTAAATAAATAATTGGTTTTTTGGGGGAAAGGAAATGGCGCATGCATCTGTCTCATATATCGTTGGAAACCTGAACCGCGCCGTATGGGAAGGGATAAGGGAGGGAGTGAAAGAAGAAAGGAAGAAAGAGGTGCCCGTAATGGAGGGCTCCGGATTAATTTCGACCACCTCGGCATCTTTAACGTGCACTGACATTGCACAGCACACGGGCGCCATAGCGTTTTTCCTCTATAAAAACGCAGCCGCCGCGGTCGGGTTCGAACCCGGGAAGTCCGGCTCAGTAGTCGAGCGCCCTAACCACTGAGCCACCGCGGCGGGTTGAGAATCGCGAAAGAGGGAAGGGCAAGCGCGTTCTTCTTCCCATCTGCACACATTTCAGACGCAAGGGCTTGAGTGACAAACGCAGCTAAAAGCATCGGTACCAAAGATCCGCGCTTTAAAAACTGTCTCACGAAAGTCCGTCTACGAAAACAGCCGGTTGTCGCAGTACCTGCATTACTTTTTCTAACCCTTTATTAGCGTTCGAAAACTCCTTTACAAGCGACAGTATGCGCTCCGTGTGTTTAGAACACGGTAATCTATTTAAAACATACAGGCCAGCTCCCACCCACCCTGAGCGTCCATTTAAATCTGGAAGGCTGCCTCTGAGCCGCAAGGTCGAATTCTTATTTCTTTCCAAGCCGTTTCTGTTGTTGTTTTATCATTAAACAGAACGATCATTCGCCCTGGCGCGATCACTTCCATTCCCAGTGTTCTTGTCTCTTCTTTTAACTGGGGGGCCGTAATCAACCAAACTAACAAAACCAACCGGCTTAAAAGCCACGATTATCCAACAAGAATAGAATGGAATGGCACCAAAAACAAAAACAACCGCTCTCAACCACACCGGCCTGGCAGTGAGCAGCACTATACCGGTCTATCGCAAACACCCGCGTATAGTGGCGCCCCACCGCGGTCGGATCATGCGTGCAGAGCGCGCGCTCGTCCAAGCGCGCACTCGGTGACGGGGCGGCGTGCTGCGGAGGAAGAAGGCGAGGGAGGGGCACAACTGACCGTGCGCTACCCAGCCGTGCTGACAGGAGTCGCAGAGCCGGTGGCCTCCCGCCTTGCCGGGCGTGAAGCACTCACAGCCGCATCCGGGTCGGGTGCAGCGGATCGCCTGCGGGAGAAGAAGCAGAGCGTCGGTTATTACGACGCGGGGCGCGGGCAGTGCAAGCGGGCGTGTGATGTATGCGTGTATGGAGGCGATCGCGTATGGCAACAACCGAGATTGCTGCACGTACCCACAGGAGCCAGCAGCTACGAAAATAAATGCACGAGACGGTGCAGTGCCGCGTTTAAGCGAGTGTAAGTCGGACCCGTATACAGAGGTCAAATGGGAAGTAGTGAAAGGAAAGGTAGGCTCATATGCGACGAGCGAGTTAAACGTTGTATTTTTTTTCATTATTGTTATTAATGTGTTAGCATTAGAAGGCTCCGCGCAAGCAGAAATGGCGACTGCCGTTACACGCGCCCACCTTGGGATATAACGACCCTTCGTGTGTTCACCTCGGATATAACGAACTCCGCGCCTTAACATCGGATGTGATGAATCTAAGTAGGCCACTTCGGATGTAATAACGAACTTTCGTGTGCCGACCTTCGATGTTACGAACTTTGTGTGGTAAACTCGGATGTTACGAATCTAAATTTACCACTTCGGATACAGCGAGCGAACTGTAGATTGTCAACCTCAGATGTAATATAACGAACCTCGTGTGTATATGCACTTTAATCAGCGTCAACAAAATCAGCAGCAACAGCAAATGATTCCGCATTTAAACAATCCAGCGACGATAGCCTAAGATTTTTTTTATTATTTTCATCTAGTGTGTGGCAGTGCAGTTAAGGGGAGAAGAAGGGTAGCACAGCAATATGTGTGTCCACCTACATATGTACAGGATAGCTCAATATGAAAGAGAACACGGGAGCGCGTGACCTCTGGGCTTCTTGAAGCGCTGCTGCTGACAGCCTGCGCATGCGCCTCTGACAATGATTACCGCCAGCTCTGGAAGGCAGCGCGTCGCGAAGAGCGGCAGCCACGCGCTCCCGTGTTCCCTTTCATATTGAGCGACTACGTACAGTACTCACGGATTGAAATAGGACATTCGGAGCGCTAGCCTTGCAGTGCCACGCAGGCATGTGGTAAACCACAGGCCGGCTGATTGGCTACTGGAAGGAACAATTCTGCTTTGTAGATGTTCTCCCTCTCACGCCATACCACAATGCACCACCTTGGTTCCATGAGCGTCTACGGGCGGCGCTCCATGAAGCGACGGCCACGCGCTCCGAATGTCCTATTTCAATCTGTGTGTACTGTACATCTCAAAAGCACTTGTTGATCTACTTGATTCATTCACTGACTGAAGACGCGACTGCCTATAGGACACGAGACACAGACTGCGACATGAGTGCGTCTCTTGTTTCCTCATGTGTTTTGTATTCTTTCGTTCTTCCAGCAAGTGCGTATACCGTAACTGCTTCTGAAATGCTGGGAGGTGTTTTTGTCCTTTTGTTTCTCACTAATTACTATTAACCTCATTTAAGTTCACTTTAGGATTAAAACTAGTTCTCATCAATTACCGTATTTCTTCACGCTATTACCCTAAGGTAAAAAAAAAATGTTGCCCTCCCGCAAACACTCTAGCTATACAAGCAAACGCCGGTGATGGTAAAGGCCCGCGTGGGTGTAAAGCCTGTCGTCACGCTCGTCAGTCAATAACATTTAAAGTAATTTTCAAATTTTCAAACAGTTTACCTTTTTTATTTGTATGCCTCCCACCATCCTCATAAACTGACTGATTTCACCTGCGAAAATTTTATTCATTAATTAATTATCTATTACGACATACACGTCGTCCGAAGGGTATTGTTGTGAGGGGCATGACAAAGCATTAGCAGATGAGTTCGGCGCACGAGAAAAAATAACGTAATCGCGACGCCAAATCGCAACAGTGACAGCATCTTCATGCAAAATACAGAACGAATGCTCACAAAAATTTATGTAAAGCCGCGGCACAAATTCCCCATAAAGAAAAACGAAGTAGTCTGTCAACCTGAGTCGAAAAGAAACTGTGATGTATTATGACAGTCACATAAGCGCATGAAAAAGAAGCAAACAATGGCGGCATCAGAGATGTTTAAGTACGAAAATGCGCGCCCGCATCCGCTCTTCCTCCCAACAAGCCGACAACTCGCAACACAGCTAATGTTAGCGCAGGTATGGACACCATTAAAGTGTCTACAGGCGGACACAACTCGAGAACTAAGTGGAAAATGCCCCTGAGTGGAGGCCATCCCTTACATAAAAGGTCTATAGACAGTCTATAGACTTCTTATAGACTCTATTGCCTTGCTAATATATTTTGTCTATTCATACTCTATAGACTGTCTATAGGCAAAATTCTATTAAAAGTTATTATAAATCTAAATATTGTCTATAGACTGTCTATAGGATTTGTGCTGCCTATATAGACTTCTGTAGGGTTTTGCCTATAGAGAGTCTATAGAGTTTATAAACAGAAGTCCATGGACAGTCTTTAGACTTTAAAGAAATGAAGTCCAGGTTAATCCGTTTAATTCACGATTAATCCCCCTGTCAACCCCTCCGATGTCACGCTGGAAGGTGTAAGGGGATTAGCCACAACGTCATGGCAATCGATCGAACCCCAAAGGCTGGAAGGCCTCCTTTGAGGCGCGCTTCCTTCTTGAGTTGCATTCGACTGTTGTTCACGAATATACATTTCGATCATGCCAGTATATATTTCACATCAAAAATGTTTTGCTCTACCCGGCAACACCAAGAGAGACAGCAAGACAGGTGCTATGTATTGTCCTGTTGTGCTGTCTTAGCTATGTGAATAAGCCGACAAGTACAGCAACCAGCCTAGAGATTAGTTCGTTCTCTTCTTTTGTGTGTGTGTGTGTGGCGAAATAAAACATAACTCCTTTTCTCAGTTCCTTAAAAATTTGCGTGGGACAGCAGTTCGTATGAGCTCTAGCGCACCCCCTCTTATAAAAATTTTAATGAAACAAATGTCTTCCACTTTTCCCCGCAAAACTTGCCAGCAAATGCGAGACGAGCAATTGTTTAAGGCTGGCTGAAAGTCGCACGTTCGCGCCCCGGATCCTTTTTATTCATAGTGACGCCAAACATTTTTCATTGGAAAGCACTGCCTGCATGTGAACATGCCTACATCAACATTTGTATGCAAGCTCCACGCAGTAATTAGTACGCGTTGTACAAACTTTACGTCATGAAATCGCGACACAGGGCAGTAAAGCGTTAAAAGAGTTGACGATATTTACGGTTTAATTTCACAAAATGATTCAAAATCTTTTCACAAAAACGTAGTTACAGATAGGGGGTTGTATAATATCACCTTTTCCTCGTCATCAGTCAACTTCATATATCGATCGGTAAACTACACGATATTTTCAGGCGCCATACAAGACACGCATCTGGATGATGTATCTGATTGTTGTGAATGCATAATGGAATGCATAATTTCAAAGCAATATTGAAGCAAAAAGCTCGCGAGAAATAAAGGGGCCGTAATTAGGACATATCTGCATGCATGGCCGCGCAAACAGACTAGATTGTTCAGCATACATAAGGCGCTTGCAGTAAGGCCACAGCAGGCGACCACTTCGGCTGGTTTGCATGCATCGGCCACGGCTGCATTACATTCAGATTTTGTTTGCATACACGTTTCACACGCTGTCCGTGCGTGTGAGCTCATTTGAGCACTCTCGGTGACTTAAGTGCGGTGGTTAGAGTCCCCCTAACGGCCGCATGTACGGAGAAGGCCAGAGGCGGCATATACGCGTCGCTGTCTCATGGTCAGGGAGCGAGATAGTGCGCTGCCGCCACCCTGAACCCACATGGCAGTTAAGCGCACCTATTAAGCGCTCTTTTTTTACTAATACCCCCTGCTGTATTTGTATACTCCACGTCAACGAAGATAAACGGCTACCGCCGTACAAAAAGATTCAGACATCGCCTCGTCACTCCAGCGATGCCTTTCTGAAACGTTCCCCGTCGATCGGATGATGATGGATGCATATTTAGAGCATAATGACCTATATGCCTGCCTGAATCAACACGCACCACTATATACAGGCTGTCTCATGTTAAGGAAGCGAAAGGTCTGAAAAATAAAATTGGCAGTCACTGCGTATACAAAACTAAACGGCGTTGTTATGAGGCTCGAAAGGGCAAGCACAAACGTTTAACGCCATACTAATCTTCGTCGTACACAATAAATAATTGTTTTAACGTCAATGAACAAATTATTAAGGTCACACTCTCAGGAGGCGCTTACAAGAAATCAATTAAGGAGCGCCGCAGAAACGACCCGCACGACTGGCATGATTGCCGTATCAGCAGCTTTCGCGTAATAGCATTAAACGCGCTCAGATCAAAGTGGTCAGAATCCGAGATGTCTGCGGCAGCAGCGCCCGCTAACCACCAGGTAGCGTTAACTTCCGCAGAGAAATCAAAATACTATAGCTTATAACGATAAGGAATCGGCATAGGATTAAATGTAACAAAGGGAGAAGGAGCGAAATAAATCAAACAGTCGCCTTAACATACGACGCAAGGTGGCGTTCGCCACCATCCCGATTCTAATGGGATGCCAATAGGATCTATTTGCTCTAGAAAGGGGGGCGCTTAAGTCTGTGCTTCCACGTGAACCTTCGTATGAGTTTCGCGCGCTTTCTTGGAAGATAATTCATCTGAAATATCTAGCTCTTCAATCACTATTTCAGGTGCACTTCCTTCTCTTGATTTCAGCTATAAACTCCAGTTGACTGGCAAGACTCAGTTTTATGCAATTTCCTTTTGGGTTAACCGGTAAGCTGGCATTAATAACGTCATGCCAAGTGCCTTGCAACACATTTATATTCTTCTGCTCATTCCATATAGACTGGAGCTGCGGTCACTAACTTACCTGCTACTCCAAGGACCTCGTCAGCTGTCGTAAACCAATGTTGCGAACCCACACACTAGCCAAGTTTGTCTGTTATCAACATTTGATATTAACACTACCTACGTACCTTCTGTGCGTATGGCCTCAATCGTGCGCTCGATTCATCTTCTGAGTTCCTAAGAAGAGCGACGTCATCAGCAAGTCGCAAGCTAGTGAGGTGTTCACGATTACCTCTTGTATATAGTTCTTTCCAATCAAGCACTCGAACGCACGTCGCAAACATGCATTGAATATGATCCGAGATGTTGTACCTCCATACCTATAGATTTATTGACCGGTGTTTTATAGCTTTACTGACTATAGCTTTATTGACTCCTCCTGTGGGACACTGTGAAGGCCGCTTGCGGTCCCTGTAGATATTTCTAAAGTATATGCTATGATACCACTACGCACTGTCTAAATATTATACCTGCATGAGCCCTGGTGAAGCCTATATAGTTCACATCCTCGCGAGAACTATTTCCGCAAGGAACATGAAACGGGAACATTTTCCTTTCACTCTGGTCAGTGACAGTCATTTACTCTTGATATAGAGTGATTACTACCACCCCTGGCGTAAAGAACCGTACAGCGAGACGACGAAAGCCCTCAGCGAACAGTGTTATTTGGGGCAAAGTACTCACATTGAGACGCCATGCTAGTGCCCTCAAATGTATAACATCTCTGATCACACAAGCTGAACCGCAATGCACCAAGCGGCTGCTGAATTTGTTGCGTTTTCGTTTCGTCCTCCCCGCGCCACCGTTGTGACGTCAGAGTTCCGCACGGTTCCACCCCCGCAGGGTTCTCGCGAAGGAGAAGAAAGGATCGCGGGAGGAAAGGTCACGCGGCGACGAGGGAGGAGGAAGGAAGAGGGGAAGGGAGTGTCCTTTACGAGGCCTTGTAAACCAGCGGAGGCTACCCTTTGGCCACCGCGTCGGCAGCGGCGCCGCGATAACGAGCTCGGGGCCGCGAAGGGTCCCCGCAGGACACCCGAGGGAGCCACGTCGGCTGATGGAGGAGGGCCGCAGCTGTGGCCCCGACGCCCGGCCGCGGGTTCGGGTCGGGGGTCAAATTGCCTGCTCGGGGCGCTCCCGAGGGATGATGCCCCTGCTCCTGCTGCTGGAGCAGCTCCCGACTCCCCCCCTCCCGAGCTCGTCTTGCTGGCCTGTCCGCGGGCGCTGCGGAGGAAAATACGTTTGGCCGGCAGAGCGGCAGCAGGTGTCGCGAATTTAGCTGCCGCTGCGAGCTTTTTCAGTAACTCGCAGAGAAGAGGGAATTTGCGCGGCTTCGAGCAGCGACGTGGGTTGGATGTGGTCGGTGCCGAAGGGGAACGGAGCACGAAGAGCAAGGTAAGGGGAACTAAGGAGGTAGTATAAAGCACGTAAGGAAAAAAAAAAAAAGGAGGCGGCAGAACTTCGCCGTTTCTGATCTCAGTTTTGCGGACGTAAACAGTGAGCCACACAACTGACGGGTCTTTGTATATAATGACATCACATGATTTTTTTTCTGAACTGAGTCCTGACGAAGCACTGCGCAGTCACCATTCTGGTCACCATTCATACTGCTGTCTGCCGGTCTGAGTGCGACGCCTCGAGCAGGAACAGGTGGTACAAAGTAAGGCGACATTCATGACTATTAAAAAGAACGGTGAGGTCAAGTAATATGCGAATGCAAACACCGTGTGATGAGAAACAGCATATAACACATTCAAAAAAGAAGAAAACGGCCGAGCACTCATCCACACCTGCATACAAGTCCTTCCAAGTGCACACCGTTCTAAAAAAAAAAAGGAAAAAATCGAAGTCTTAAATGCCGAAGTGATTTCTACATCCGTGACTGGTACGCTGTTCAAAGTGAAAGGAATGAGTTGGAAGCCAAATTCCGTACAATTCATGCCTTTATTGCCACGGTTTCAAATGTCTATTTTCAGAACAGTTCTTCGTTAACATGTGGCGTTTAACGGTGAACACTCAATCCAGTTAATGTCTACAGAACGCTAGGTATCGTTCGGACTGATATTAAAGCCCTAACATCAATTTACCTTCAATAACTCCAAATTTGGCGCGTTGCAGTGGGAATGCTACTTTGCGAAGAACTGCTCTCCTTCAGAAGGAACAACTTTAACAGTTTACGAAGCAGAATAACCGCCCTTGACCACCGATTGAATCACAAACAACGAGCAGAGTAATTCATTAGTAGTAGTGGTGGTTTATTTAAAATAATAATGAAAACGGAAGGAAAAGATTTTTGCTAGCCCCGACATCTGCCATCTCTACTGGAAGCACCTGAGCTGGGGCAGCGGAAATGAAGGGATGGCAGGCAGACTGGAGAAATGAAATGAAAGAGGTGAGGGGACAGGCAGAAAGGATAGGGGGGAGATATGTACAATATGCAAGCACTCTACATACTCAGTAACATATGTAAAGGCAAAGTAATTCATCGAGGCACATCGGAACAGTCTTCTGTTTGTGTGTTTTTTTTAGTACTTGTTCTGCGTTTAGCATATCGTGTGCGTTCCCTGTAGCTGTTGTGTTTCCAGAAAGCTACCGGAGCAGAGGTGGAAGCTTGAGCAGCTTTAAAGAATTTCCACTGACGTCTTGAACCCCTGTTGAATAATGTTCTCCTAGTCCTCTAATTCCACTCGCGCTCACATTTACCGAAACAGTTGAGCGCTCTATACTACCCTTCTTTACTCCATGCTTCGATACGAGTTGCCAGATCGAAAGGGGCTGGTCGACACACGCGCAAGAGCGCTGTTCCCTACGCGCGTAAACTCTCCTGAAGTTAACAGCCCAGAACGTATAGACGACACACGAGAAGAGAAGCACACCCAACAACATCAGGATGGAAAACCAACAAGCTGCTGTTCTCGCGTAAACTCTGCAGCTAACGAGCGCGGACCGCAACATTTCTCGTGTCGGGCTCATTCTTGTCCGGACGCTGCTTTCTCTCGCAATAAGCGTTCCTCGACGCCCCCTCCCTTCCATTGGGAAGGGTCCAGGGGTCGCGAGGGGCCTGTGTGGCGTTGGTCAACCGCCGCCAGCCACACAGTGCGCCCAAGGGAGCCGCGGGCCGGCCACCAACAGCCCCGGCGGGTGCCGTACAGCGCTCGCGCCACGCGAAACCCCGTTCCGTCTCGGACCCTGGGCTCGCGGTGAGCCTTGATCAATGTCGCGGCCGCCGCCGGGGCCCTCTGACCACGTCGTTAACGGCCGAGCGCTGCCCGCTTCCAATCAGGGCTAGCCGTGTTTGTCCGCTTCAGCGAGGGGGGCGGCCGACAGCTCCCAACCCATTCGTCGGTCCACTGCCCGCGCGCTAAGACCGCGTGTTGTGTCCCGAAGTGACTGCTATCTCCACCGAAGGTTGGGTACTCGCTTGCATAGAGCGCTGGCTTGTCACCGCCCGAGGCATATCAGGGGGCTGGCATATCACCCTTGTTCCTGGACCTGTCTTTTTCTTTGCTTCAATGCGTGAGAGGAGATCGCATCCGCGAGAGGCGCCTTCTCGTCTATTGTTTTGTGTTGTACTACCAAAAAAAAAAAGCTAAAGTATCCACAGAACAGGGAACAAGGTTCAAACAATCATTAAGCCAGCGCTGACAAAGCAAACGAAAAGCGCAAAAAGATAGTTTTTTTTTTTCGGCTTGGAGGACTGCTGTCTTTGTGAAGGGCAGCCACTAAATGTGGTGCCCATAGTGGCAGTTGTAAGTTGTACCCGCAAACCGTTAAGTATATGCTCGTATGTAACTGTCTGTCTTTGGTAGCCCACTGTGCCAACAGGCGGTGCGGGCAGGGCACAATTATTTTGCTTCCTTTTATTGGCCTTCCTGACGTATGTCTCTCACTTCAGTCTGTGCAAACAAAGGTAGAGTTCGAAATTTGTGACGCTCCGCTGTAATGCCGGCATAGTGCGCACACATTGCATGCAGATCTCGCACCGTGCGCAAAAAAAAAACGTCAGTAAAATTAGTCGACCCCGCTAGATTTTTTTTTTCTGTAGTTTGCAACGTGTACGAGGTTAAATGGTTGACGCGTTCCTTTGAAACACACAGAAAGAAAATTCTGCGCTAGAATAACTTGATGCTTACATGACAATGCGGGGAAGACTGTTTTTGTTTACACTGCCTTAATTCTGCCATGAGGCGACAGTGACACGCAGGCAAGCCAGTAGCCAGGAAGCCAAAATTGTTATCGCGAGAACTAGTCGGCGAGATTGATTGATTGATTGATAGATTGATTGAAATATGACAAGACAGGCAACAAATTTCTGAACACAATGTTACACTACAGTAGAGCAAGCTGCTGGGCTAGTTGGTGATGCATGTTGTAAACTAGGAAGCGCAAAATACCGGATGACGGACAGAGTAAGGGACACAGAAGCGCTCGTGAACCTGTTTTTTGTGTCCCTTACTCTGTCCGTCATTCGGTATTTTGCGCTTCCTAGTTTACAAAATGTTACACTAGCATATCATCTCCCCCCCCCCCCCCCCCCCCCCCCGGCTCCTCCCTACCTTTTCTGGAGCTGCTCTCGCTTGGTATGCACCGTTATACCATTCTTCGCCTCTTCCAATAGAAGAAAATAATTTCCCTCGCCTAAAAAAGGAAAAATCCTGGTTAACTGCCTGGTGCCTACACATTTTTGCTGAGCTGGAAACCTTATTAGCATTTATATTGTGTCTAAATACGGGTGAACCTAGTCCTGCCTCATTGTGGATGGTATCCATAAGGTAAGTAAATAAATGTAAATGAATAAATAGCTTATCACCACCCGCAGAAGACTGCAGATTTAACACGCAGCGCACATTAATTAGGTTTTTAGAACATATGTGCGTTTCTAGTGAAAACCTCAAACGCACACTAAGACAGAATGCGAGGAATTCACTGCTGCCGTCAGTTTCTCTCTAGCGGAACACACAGTCGTATCCGTGTGGCAGACACGTAATCTTTAAAGACTTAAAGAGGGACGATGTTGGACAGCGTGAACTTGTTAGCTCTCACATGTATGGTCACCATGCAATAAGATGAGAAAGCGACTGAACAGGTCACGATGCCTGCCGTATACACGCGATAACAATACGCCGCACTACCGCGAGAAACTTTTCTAAGAACAAGAACTCGAATGCACAGCTCCAAGCTGATAAAGAAACAATAAAACATGTAGGCTTTCACCCAGCAGCGGGCAGCACTGTTTTCACAGAAAAGAAAAAAAAAAAGAGAGAAGACGAAAGAGCCAATCTGACCATTCCCGGACGCGCGAGGAGTGCGGGAAAGCCGACTCCCACCCCCTTTTCTGGCTTCGGCTGTCGACCGGCTTCTTCCCTTACCGGCGACGTTCCCCAATTCCGGCTCCGGCGACAAGCAAGCCCGTAGCCCGACGGACGATATCATTCCTTTCGCCCCCCTTCCCCACTTCTCCCCAGCTTCCCGCGAACAAGCGGCCCCTTTGCCGCGGACATCGCACCTGGCGCCCGCCATGCAAAGAGCGGCCACCGAGGTGGCGCGCAGAGGCATGAATAAAACAGCGCCGATGCCGTGTCTGCGCGGCTTCTTCCCCATTCTGCAGCCAGCCCCGGGAAGAAGGGAGGATGGCGGAGCGTCCGACCGGAGGAGGCGAATCCCGGGGTCATCCGCCGGTCCCGCTTCGCTGGGCCGATGGGAGAAATCGATGCGCGTCTTGTCTTACTCTTGCTGCTTTTGTCGCCGCTGCGGGCGCAGAAGCTCCTGTCCAGTTAGGCCGGGGCGCTGACGGGAGCCGTGTATAATTGCGTTTTCGGAGACACGGGTGTTCGTTGGTATGTGTGTGTGTCTGTAGCGTATGTATACAGTAGAGGCCTGTTCGGGAAAGGATTGTGTGGTGTACGCGCTTTGAGAAGCTGCTGGCATGCTATAGTGCTAACAGGAGACCGCTGGAACTTGCCAGTAGACCGTTGAGCGCCTGTGGCGCGGTTTAATAATAATAATAATTGGTTTTGGGGGAAAGGAAATGGCGCAGTATCTGTCTCACATATCGTTGGACACCTGAAGCGCGCCGTAAGGGAAGGGATAAAGGAGGGAGTGAAAGAAGAAAGGAAGAAGAGGTGTCGTAGTGGAGGGCTCCGGAATAATTTCGACCACCTGGGGATCTTTAACGTGCACTGACATCGCACAGCACACGGGCGCCTTACCGTTTTTCCTCCATAAAAACGCAGCCGCCGCCGCGGTCGGGTTCGAACCCGGGAGCTCCGGATCAGTAGTCGAGCGCCCTAACCACTGAGCCACCGCGGCGGGTCGGTTTAATAATAATAATAATTGGTTTTTGGGGAAAGGAAATGGCGCAGTATCTGTCTCATATATCGTTGGACACCTGAAGCGCGCCGTAAGGGAAGGGATAAAGGAGGGAGTGAAAGAAGAAAGGAAGAAGAGGTGCCGTAGTGGAGGGCTCCGGAATAATTTCGACCACCTGGGGATCTTTAACGTGCACTGACATCGCACAGCACATGGGCGCCTTATCATGGAGGAAAAACGCAGCCGCCGCGGTCGGGTTCGAACCCGGGAACTCTGGCGCGGTTTGGAGTTTTCACTATTTATACAAGGTTTTGAATCGTCGTTCACAGCACACGTTGTATACAACGCAAGCAATCCAGCCGAAGAGCAATGCACTTGGCACGCACAGGTTTGTGCGAGTTGAACAAGAAAGTTTCGGACGTTTTGGCGGGCTAGTGGATTACGAAGTATCGTGAAGTTAACAGCGCCATCTGGGACACACAGACATAAAGGACAAAGAATCGGAACGAACGCAGCGGTGTGTTCTGATTCTTTGTCCTTTGTGTCTGTGTGTCTCAGATGGCGCCGTCTCATCTTCAAGAGAGAGAGAGAGAAATTTTACTGAGGCGTTTAGCCAACAGTCCGGGGCTTTTCAGTACTGCCGCCGTCTACCAGTTCTCGGCGTGCTGGACAGGTTCTTAAAGAATGGGGATGCAGCTTTGGGTTTAGGTAGCGAGCCACTCGTTGAGGGAGTTAGGACGAACGGTTGAATTTGCTACACTGAGCGTGTTCGTACGGAATTATTTCGCAGTTGGGCTCATCTCCAAGAGTCAGCAGAGGGCACAACGGGTGTTCTCAGCTGAGATCTCGCGTTTCTTGCCAGCGTCATCGAAGGATGCACATTTGTGAAAAGTATGGGAGCGTGTGTGTGTGTGGCCTAGAGAGCCACTGCTCGTCTCAGACCATCGCAAGCTAAGTCTAGATGGTGTACTCGCTAAAGACATCAACATGTTTGCGGGTCACTCCAAATGCGTAGGCAATCATACATACGCGTGGCCGCAATTACCGCAGCTCGCGCAGCGTCGGCGCTGTGGTCATGCGCGCGATACCCTTACTATAGTCGGTTACAACTCTAGAACGAAGCGGCAGGTACCCTTCGAAGGGGGCCCTTCAACCAATGGACCAATGGCGTCGACCGATTTTCATGATGCCGCGGTTAATCCGCCTAAGCTGTGACTATAATCCCATTTCATCTGCCAACCCCTTCGATTTCGCGCTAGCCGGCCCAAGGGTTCGGTCAGGGGGTAGAGGTGGAGAATCGGTCGACGCCATTGGCTGGAAGGGCTCTTTCGAAGGGCATTTCCCGCTTCGCTTTGAGTTGTATCCGACATTAGCGCAGATTGGTCAACGAAGCAGTATTCACCACGGTTGCCATACAACCTCGTGTATTAACTTTGAAGCAATTTTAGTGCGAGGAAGTGATGCACTCTTCTTCATTGTTGTGTACAGCACGCGGACGTCAGTCGCTCACCGCTGCTTCCGGGGCTGGACATTGCTTTTCGAGACGCGGATACTCTTAGACGTTCCCAACGTATAGCAGCCATCTAGGCTGGAGTCCTTTTTAGACTCCGCATTGCGCCGTTCGCGCGCTCTAGACAATGGTGCGTAGCTAGAAACACGCCGAAGGCGGGAGTTGGGTTCCGGCCCGGCCGACGCGCGCCTCTTCCCAGAAGGTTCGGGGCCCGGAGCCCTCGGCACTGAACCGCGCGACCGGTCACGTTCGTCGGCGGCTGGGGCCTCGGCGACGTCACGCGCGCGCGCCATAAATCTGGCTCTGCCACGACGACGCACGTGCGCGCCGCGGAGGAGAAACCCGGCTGGGCACAAGAGGCCGCCCTTTGGCCGTCTGGCCGCGCACCATAAACCATTCGCGCCCGACGCCTCAGGGACGTCGTCGACGACGCGTCGCTCCTCCTCAGATGGCCGGCCGCCGTGGAATTTCTTCGCGCGAGGGCGCCATTAGTTGCGAGCGGCCGCATAGCGTCCTGCCTTGTTGCTGCTGCTCGCGCTAAGTGGAGAAAGGGGGCCAGGCAGCGGCGAGCCTCGGATTGGCACGCCCGGGAAGATATACGCTGTGTCCCCTCTCCGGTTCGTGGAAGGTGTGTAAGGGCGTTATTTCTACGCGGTTAGGATTCACCGCGAGTTGACAGGAAACGTTAGCTCGGCGGAAAAGAAGCTTCCGCGCCGCCGCCGCGGTCACGAGATAGCCAAGATGAGGAACACGACGGAGGATTAAAATGGGGGCGTTTTAACCTGAACGCGGTGTTACTTGCGGATATATTTCAAGCTTGACACGTTCCCCCAAAAGACGTCCACGAATTCACGCTTCTGTCTGTGAACTAACGTCCTCGGCCAGGGTGTCCGATACGTAAGCACGAGGACATTGAAACCGATACTCATCACTTACTGTGGGACTGCCCAGCTCTCAAGCCTACAAGGATCCGGCACCTGATGGTAGCAGGTCTTTCACCAAGCAACCCTGCTTCATACATTCCCTGGACGCTGGGGCCGTACCATTGTTCTCTACTGGACTTCATCAAATCAGCTAACATTTTCCCATTCATTTAATCTCTACTACATCATTCATCGCATCTTCACCCATCATTGATGCCCTGGGGCAATAAATTTCGCATAAAAAAAAACTAACGCCCCGTGAAAGGATCAGCAAACAGGTTAACACCGTAAGTAAACAAGCATTTCCAACGCCAACTGTACTTCGGGGTTCATTTCTGACAGCCTCTAAACAAAGAAAAGCTGCACTTGAACAGCGCGCCACTATATCATCTTGTTCTCTCCCATCAGCTTCAGTTACATTTTAGCTACAGGCTGAACCTGCACTTCAACTGCACGTTCACTAAACTTTACACCGGCGTTTCCATTTAGTTTGCCCACCCGCGGAGTCCTGAGAAGCCGCCTGCAAGACCGCGAACCAACACCGGTTATGACGACCGCGAACACTTTTGACGAGCGGGATCTTCCAGGTCTGGAAGCGCTCGCAGCGATCCCGTATCGCTTTCAATCAAACCAGCGGCTAATATCGTGCGCCGACAAGAGGTCTCTCTCCTTCCCTCTCAGTCTAATCATTTTGTTGTTTTTTGCGACTGGGGGAGGGGGAGGGGGAGAGAGAGAGCACACACACACACACACTTACGAACACCGCGAGGTGCACCGAGTGTTGATGAACGAGCGGGGACACCCGGGGTGGGCCGCTCTCACAGCAGCGCTCGGACGAAACGCAGTCTCGAAGCAAGACCTCCCCGACATCTCCTCCGATTCGCTTTTAAAGGAGGGAGACGGAGAAGAGATGGAACACGAACAAAACGGGCCACAACCGGCTCGGGTGTTTTGGGAGAGTGAGAGTGAGAACGGCGGGGAAAGCAAGCACAGGCCTCCTCCTCCTCCTCCTCGACACAGCGCCCTGTACAAGGTGCGAGTGAAGAAGGGACGTGGAGAAACCGAAGAGGCCGATTAATGGGGCTCAGCCGGAGGTCAGCGACGGGACAGACCCGAGAGGAAAGGGAGAGAGAGAGAGAGAGAGAGAGAGAGAGAGACAATGGAGGGCGCGTTTTCGTCTTCTTTTCGCGAACGAAGTCCCTTTCCCCACGAGGAAGAAAGGAGGGGGGGGGGGGGGGGGGGGCTGCGGCAAGCAGCGCGTCGTCGGCCGCGAACGAGCGTGACGACTATCGGCGGCGGCGCGCAAATAAAAACGCGGCACGCAGCGGCGAGCAAGCGGCTTCGTTTCGGAAATTAAGGGGCGTGTCGGGCAGCGCTGTTGTTCAAACTTTGAGAGAGCGTCCCCCTTCAGCGGCGGGCTTGCTGTCCCAGGGACGACCGCTTCTCGCAGAATGGGGAGGCGAACTCTCCGCGTTGCGGGTTCCCTTTGGCTGGAGCGATAGATCACCGCCGAGCGGACCTTGCCGCTGCACGTCCCTCGCTGCCCAGCTGCGTGAGCTTCGCGCCGACACAGCACAACCGCGGGCGACAGCTTGGGAACGGAGAGAGCCCGTTTGCGCTCGCCGGCGATTTCCTCCGCGAAGACATGCTATGTACGCAATAAAGAGACAACCGGTACGCAAAAATAAGCACTCTACACGAATATGTTTACGGGCTTCTCTGCTTGCCATACACTTCTGTTTTGCTGTTGTTTCTGTTGTTTAATAATAATAATAATTGGTTTTAGGGGAAAGGAAATGGCGCAGTATCTGTCTCATATATCGTTGGACACCTGAACCGCGCCGTAAGGGAAGGGGTAAGGGAGGGAATGAAAGAAGGAAGGGAGAGGTGCCGTAGTGGAGGGCTCCGGAATAATTTCGACCACCTGGGGATCTTTAACGTGCACTGACATCGCACAGCACACGGGCGCCTTAGCGTTTTTCCTCCATAAAAACGCAGCCGCTACGGTCGGGTTCGAACCCGGGAACTCCGGATCAGTAGTCGAGCGCCCTAATTACTGAGCCACCGCGGCGGGGCTCTGTTGTTTGCTAAAATAACTTTCCCAGTTAAATTTACATCAAAATGTACTAGTACGGATAGAATAATTCTTAGCATACCACTCCCAGTTCGTCCATACGTTAATAACCAAGCCTTCAATTCCCTGCCAGTAACATCAGGCGTCCCTCAATGGTCAGTGCTTGATCCCGTTCAGTTTCTGATATACCTGTATCGACGACATACCCACGCATGTTCCCCTCTAACACCCGCATGTTGGCCGATGACTGCGTTGTCTACCGCGCAATTACTAACCGTTCCTATCAGATAGCTCTTCAAAACGACCTAACCTGTATGCAAGACTGGTGTAGCCAATGGCTCGTGGAACTCAACCCCACTAAATGGAAACAAGTGTCATTTCACCGCAAACGCAACTCACTTGTATTCCCATATGTAATCTCAGGCGTCGCAGCAGAATTAACCAATAATTATAAATACCAAGGCGTAACCCTGTGCGAAGATCTAACCTGGAATTCGCATGTCACTAACATCCTGTCATCAGCTAACGGAACCCTTGGTTTTTTTTTTTTTAAACGTCACTTGCGCCACGCAGCGTGAAACTTCTCGGATACAAGTCCCTGGTTCGAACTGAACTAGAATATGCATCCCCCTTCTGGAGCGCTCACCAAATCTATATGATAACTTCACTGGAGTGACTACACAATCGAGCCGCTAGATCTATTCATTCATGTTGTTCATACAACGTCAGCATATAATATATCTTAAAAGCGAAGTCCGGTATAACAAATCTTGCTTGGCGTCGTCGAATCACCAGTATGTGCTTTCTCATTAGTTTTTGCACTCTGTATTGGTCACCCCCTTGCAAGCGCCCGTCCAGGTAGTCATTCTACAACGTTTGCTGCATCATTATTTCCTCCCTCAACCATAGACAGCAACGGCCTTCCAGAAGACGCCACTGCATCCACATTTTCGAACTGTTTAGTTGCTATATTTAACAGATAGTATTTGTACATTAGTTAGTTTATACCTGCACGCACCCCTTTGCAATAGCCGCAAGCTGGGGATCTTTAAGAAAATAAATTGATGTGATGGCTTGGTTTTATGGTTTATGGGTGTTTAACGTCCCAAAGCGACTTAGGCTATGAGGAACGCCTTAGTGAAGGCCTCCGGAAATTTCCACCACCTGGGTTCTTTAGCGTGCACTGATTTCGCAGAGCACACGGGCCTCGAGCATTTCGCCTCCATCGAAATGCGACCGCCGTGGCTGGTGATGGTGCTGAAGAACATTTATGTGACCCGCCGCGGTGGCTCAGTGGTTAGGGCGCTCGACTACTGATCCGGAGTTCCCGGGTACGAACCCGACCGCGGCGGCTGCGTTTTTATGGAGGAAAAACGCTAAGGCGCGCGTGTGCTGTGCGATGTCAGTGCACGTTAAAGATCCCCAGGTGGTCGAAATTATTCCGGAGCCCTCCACTACGGCACCTCTTCTTCCCTTCTTCTTTCACTCCCTCCCTTATCCCTTCCCTTACGGCGCGGTTCAGGTGCCCAACGGTATATGAGACAGATACTGCGCCATTTCCTTTCCCCAAAAACCAATTATTATTATTATTAAGAACATTTATGTGGCCGGGATCGCACCCACGTCTTTTGGTCAGCAGCCGAGCGCCATAACTACTGAACCACTTAAAGTGATGTGAAGTCTCATGCGGTACACGTAGGCTCGTATTTGCGACGTGTTGAGCCTAATTTCTTTTTTAATTACTACTTCGTGGTCCAAAAGCGACGCGAGACGCAGACAAGCATGCGACTTTCGTGTGTCAGCGCTATGTGCAACGCTATGGTCAGCCCAATGACTGTTTCTTCTTGATTACCTGTAAACTATCTCTGCCGATGAAGTAGCCTTGAGATCTTACCCTCCCCCCCCCCCCCCTTCCCCAAACGGGCCAATAGTGTTACCCTTTGAGGGACAGCTTCTATAGGCAGTGCGCAAGACTGGCTGGCCATCTAGCCCGCGCTCGCAGTGGAGATCTGGCTGCCCTTTAGCAATGGCACACGCGCGCGCCTCAATTGCGCCAACAGGCTGTCGCCAGTTTTTATTATAAGCGGCGTGAAACGAAACAGGCTTAGAGGGACTCAATGAAATTACTGTTCCAGCGCTTTGGCTTTGTTACTGTAAACGCTAGCTGCCGGCAAAGATATGTTGCAAGGTATGTTGCTGGGGAAGTATACTGGGGAAGTATACTTTACACACGAACTGAGGTTGAGCTTGTGCCATACACACTAAACAAATTCTCACCCTTGAGGGTGCAAATCAGCTGTCCCCAGACGAACACCCTTTTGGGTGCTAAAAAGGGTTCAGAGATCTACACCCTTCAGGAAGGGTGCACAGCATGAAAGTTTAGAGGGCGTGCATCAGTCCAAGGGTTTTGCTTCATGGTTAGATCAACGTGGAGCACCCTTCCAACATGCATTCGTAGAGGTGTTATGGAAAAATAGTACCCTTTAATGAGGGTGCAACCATAACATCCTCTAAAGTATCATTAAGTGCACCCTTCCTTAAGGGTGCTGATCTCTGCTCCCTTTTTTAGCACCGAACAATTGGAAAAGGGTGTTCGTCTGGGGACAGGTGATTTACACCCTAAAGGGTGAGAAATTGTTTAGTGTGTAAGATGTCGGTGTTCGCTATTCCGGTGCACAGGAGCTATATAGAAGTGCTTACTGCGCGATCTCTTTTGATAGCCTTGTTTTCTTCAAGCGTTCACTGCAGTCTCCGCAAAAGATCGGAGAGGACAAGTACTTAGGCTCCGCCTTACGGGTATGACGCGATAGCTTTAGTGGGTCAACGCCCATATATGCGGAATTGGCAATTCTCAGCTTTACCTTCATAGATCCCTTGAAGTCCTCATACCACTCCTGACGCAGATGTGCAGCGGTTAAGCGATGGGCCTCCGATGGCAGGTGCTGCCATCGGTGTGGCTTGTGCGACCCAGGTTGCTGCTCCCGAGTGACCAATCAATAATTTAACTGCCAGCCGCCAGGGCAGGTTGCGATGACGTCACAAGGTCATGAGGGCAAGGTTACCCCCTTCCCCCCACTCCCCTGGTTGCTTCTCTGGAGAATTTTCGCTCACAACACCGACGCCGCCGACGCCTGCTTTTCTGGCCAACGGGAGCATTAACGGTCTCGCGTTAAAATGTTCCGCTACTGGAAAGATGACGAAGCAAAAAATTCGACAGGGAGCTCGAAGAAGAAGAAGAGCTCCCTTTGGAGGGGATGGCGTGAACGACTAAAGAAGAGACATGTCTATGTGCAATCATCCATAAGCGACGCAAGTCATATGAAACACGCTATATTTTCTTGTGTCCGTGCTCAGAGTGATGCGCCCTCGCCTGCGACAAAAGCCTTAATAGTTTATCTCAGGGACACTGCTGTGACAGACGCCCTTTGATGATTATGAGTGTTTTCGATTGCGCTAGTCTTGTGTAAGCTTGATTTCACATTTCACCTGTTCTGTTATGCCTTTTTTCCTCTTTCTTTCGAGCCCCATTCTTTCATTCTTATCTGAACTAGCGTGCCATGTTACCAGCCAGGCACACCTCTCCTGTTCTCATTAAAATCTCTCTCTCTCTCTATCCCCATCAAACGTTTTATTAGAATTAGAGCTGAGTCCAGATGTCAAGAATAAAAACTAAACCGAAGTGGTGATAAAGGCGCCCGCGTGCTGTGCGATGTCAGTGCACGTTAGAGATCCCCAGGTGGTCGAAATTATTCCGGAGCCCTCCACTACGGCACCTCTTTCTTCCTTTCTTCTTTCGCTCCCTCCTTTATCCCTTCCTTTTAATAATAATTGGTTTTGGGGGGAAAGGAAATGGCGCAGTATCGTTGGACACCTGAACCGCGCCGTAAGGGAAAGGATAAAGGAGGGAGTGAAAGAAGAAAGGAAGAAGAGGTGCCGTAGTGGAGAGCTCCGGAATAATTTCGACCACCTGGGGATCTTTAACGTGCACTGACATCGCACAGCACACGGGCGCCTTAGCGTTTTTCCTCCATAAAAACGCAGCCGCCGCGGTCGGGTTCGAACCCGGGCACTCCGGTTCAGTAGTCGAGCGCCCTAACCACTGAGCCACCGCGGCGGGCATTATCACTTCCCTTACGGCGCGGTTCAGGTGTCCAACGATATGTGAGACAGATACTGCGCCATTTCCTTTCTTCAAAAACCAATTATATATATAATGAAAATGAAAATTGGTTTTTGTGGAAAGGAAATGGCGCAGTATCTGTCTCACATATCGGGGGACATCTGAACCACGCCGTAAGGGGAGGGATAAAGGAGGGAGTGAAAGAAGAAAGGAAGGAAGAGGTCCCGTAGTGAAGGCCTCCGGAATAATTTCGACCACCTGGGGATCTTTAACGTGAATAATAATAATAATAATTGGTATTTGGGGAAAGGAAATGGCGCAGTATCTGTCTCATATATCTTTGGACACCTGAACCGCGCCGTAAGGGAAGGGATAAAGGAGGGAGTGAAAGAAGAAAGGAACAATAGGTGCTGTAGTGGAGGGCTCCGGAATAATTTCGACCACCTGGGGATCTTTAACGTGCACTGACATCGCACAGCAAACGGGCGCCTTAGCGTTCTTCCTCCATAAAAACGCAGCCAACGCGGTCGGGTTCGAACACGTGCACTGACATTGCACAGCACACGGGCGCCTTAGCGTTTTGCCTCCATAAAAACGCGGCCGCCGAGGTCGGGTTTTGATGGAGGCGAGTGGCGACGCTTTTAGGAACAGTGAACCATTTTTTTCGGCCTCGATTAAGGGTGCTAGTGATTTAAGTTAGAAGTCTCCCGCAGCTCGTGGAGTTCACTGCTGCTTTACTATGTATGGCAATAATATCCTGAACATAATGAAATATTTTGACGCAGTTGCCTTCATGTCCAATCCACATGCCGACATCCGGCAGAATAGCATTGCAGTGGCTGCGCAGTTGGATTGCGAAATTAAACCCGTGACATCGTAACTGTCCGTGAATCTATAAATTAAGAATGTGAACTCGTATCCATCCGAATTGTTTCTTATTTTTCTTCATTCAGGCTGCTTACATATGAGAATGAGGCGCATTACTCAGTCATGACCATGGCTACGAGGCATGAGGTCTATATATGTATATTTTGTTCGAAGTCTACACGCCTTACGTTATAGTGTTAGAAGGTGGGCAAAGCCCCAGGCAGCTTGCCAACGTTTCGACAAGATGACTTGCCTTCGTCACGGAAAAGCTTTCATTATTGGCGGGTTAAATTTAAATACGTGTTCGATCCGAAGATCCCTGTAAACCCCGCGAATGATGAGCGCTTTGCTATAGACAAAGACAAGTTCTATTGTCGAGAAACGTTGACAGTCTGAGGCAGTTCCCTTCCTTGTTCACTATGGGATCACCTTACATTGTTATTTGCAAAGCACTGAGTCATGCTACATTGCAGAAGGACTGCTGAGTCATGCGTCACGACTACGCTACCTGTGAAGTGTTGAGTGTCATGACTATGAATACCCATAATTTGCACTCTCTATACACTACACATTACATTACTTGTGAAGTGCTGAGTCATGATACGTTGAAGAATGACTATGAGTCAAGACTATGACTACGAGTAATGATATTCATTGAAAATTGGTTTTTGAGGAAACGGAACGACGCAGTAACTGTCTCACGTATCTCGGTGGACACCCGAACCGCTCTGTAAGGGAAGGAATAAAGGAGGGAGTAAAAGAGGAAAGGAACAAAGAGGAGCCGTAGTGGAAGGCTCCGGTAAAAATTGGCAGTGGCTTAGCTCAGCTATGCCAGGATATAGTTAGTTTAGCTTAGTTTATGGGGATTTAACGTCCCAAAGCGACTCAGGCTATGAGAGACGCCGTACTTAAGAGCTCCGGAAATTTCGACCACCTGGGGTTCTTTAACGTGCACCGACATCGCACAGTACATGGGCCTAGAATTTCGCCTCCATCGAAATTCTACCGCCGCAGCGGGGATCGAACCGGCGTCTTTCGGGCCAGCAGCCGAGCACCATAAGCACTCAGCCACCACGGCGGCCCTATGCCAGGATATACGGAGCGAAAGCTAAGGCATAGCATGGTTAGCGTTGGTTAATCTTGATTGCAAGTCCAGGTTAGTCTTGTTGTCTAGCTATACTGTTGTCGCATTAAAGACGACACAGCTGTGGTTGCGGCGCACACGAGCTCTCCTTTTCAATACTCCGACATGTTATCAGGCATGCGACGCAGCTGGCGAAGCGAGCGGAGGCGAGCGCAACGCGGAGTGACGTCATAATAAACGGCTGCGGCGGCGAGCTTGAACCGTTTTCGTTAGCCTCCACGTTTCTGCCCCGTAGGTGAGTACCGGTAAGATACAGCTGTTGCGCACTTTTCTCTTGAGGGATATTGGTACACAGCCATTAATGATCTGAGAGAACCTGCCATATGCGCTCCACCCCATTCTTATCCTTCTAGTTATTTCCCTCTCATGATCCGGACCAGCGGTCACTACCTGCCCTAAGGATTCCTTTACCACTTCCAGGCCTTTGCTGCCAATTGTGAACTGCTGTTCTCTTGCTAGTGTGTTGATCATTATTTGAGTTTTCTGCATGTTAAGTTTTGGACCCACCGTTCTGCTCTGCCTGTCTAAATCACTAATCATGATTTGCAGTTCACCTGCTGACTGACTCATCAAGGCAATGGCATCAGCGAATCGCAGGTTATTTAGGCATTTTCTATTAACTCTAATGCCCAACTGTTCCCAATTCAGGCCTCGGGATACCTCCTGTAAACAGGCGGTGAATAGCATTGGCGCGATCACGTCTCCCTACCTAACACCCTTCCTTATTCGAATCTTATTGCTGACTTTATGAAGGACTGTGGTAGATGTGCAGTCGTTATAGATATCTTCCAGTATTTTCGCTTAAGACTCTTCTATACCCCGATTCCGCATGCCTGCATGACTGCTGAGGTTTCCACCGAGCCAAATGCTTTCTCGTAATGAATGAAGGCTATATATATATATATATATATATATATATATATATATATATATATATATATATATATATATATATATATATATATATATATATATATATATATATATATATATATATATATATATATATATATATATATATATATATATATATTGGTTATATACTGCACATTTATCTATCACTTGATTGATAGTGTGAATATGGTCTATTATCGAGTACCTTTTACGAAAGCCTGCCTGATCATTTGGTTGCTTTAAGTCTAAGGTTTTCCTTATTCTATCTGCGATTACCTTAGTAAATACCTTGTAGGCGACGGACAGTAAGCCGATGCTGGTGGTAGTGGTTTTTTATTAAAATAATAGTAAAAAGGAAGGAAAAGATTTTTGCTAGCCCCGGAATCTGCCATCGATACTGAAGCAGATCGGTCTGCAATTTGTCGACTCCTTGGCGTCTCCTTTGTTATGAATTGAGATAATGTTAGCGTTCTTCCAAGCTTCTGGCACGCTCGAAGTCATAAGGCACTGCGAATACCGGTTGGCTGGCTTTTCTAGCGCAATCTCCCCTCCGTCCTTCCAGAGATCTGCTGTTACCTGATCCTCACCAGCTGCTTTCCCCCTCTGCATTGCTCCGGTATCGTAATACCGTGCCACATTCCTGGTCAATCACGAATCGTCATCACACGCGGACAGCCTCGCGGCTTCTGCGTCATGTCGCTGACACGGCCGCAGCTTGCACAGCGCTGCACACAATTAGCGGGGCGGAGCAGGCCCGTCGAGAGTTCCACCCCGACGTCTCCTCCTCGTGCCATAACGGGCGTAAAGCCTGACAGCGGAGGGGGTGTCACCGTCCCAACTCCGCAAGTGAACGGGCAACCGGCCGAACGAATTGCTTCGCGAGCCGTAAACGTTGAGGGGCCATCGTGCGCTACGTGTAGCGGCACTCTCCCCGGCGCAACGAGCAAATGCGCTCGCCAAAGCGCGCGGCTCCGGTGTACGAAGTTGCGAAACGCAGAGCGCGCGTTTATTCTGCGGCTTTTGTCACGTTCCCGCCGATTACGAAACCAGTTATGTAACTTAATGCGAGTCTGGATCGCGGCTGTAGGGTAGGAAATTTTGCGGTGAGTGAGATGCGCAAACTTCACCATGACAGCAGTAAAGGAATGGGAGTCCCAGTAGATGGCTACGTGCATCATATATATGATTAAGATAAAAAATGCGAACCGCCCTGATGGTGGTAATTAAATTAACGGCACGTATTCTTGGTATACGTTACATTATATAGCCGTTCTCGTTGTGGGATAGACAGTTTTTTGCTAGGTAACAGTTGAAACTCGTTACAACGAACTTGAAGGGGTCCCGCGAATACTTCGTTATAGCCGTTGCATAGTTATAGCCAGTGTTGACCCAGCTTCCAAGAGGAATAGTCACTATTTCGATATATCCAATGTTTCTTTATAAACAGTTTCGTTATAACGAGCTACGACTGTACTTTCAAGATTGAAGGAGACGATCATACGCCAATTCGCATTTTCTGATGAATACGCTAAGTCTCAACAATTCCACAGTTACAAGTGGGTACGTGCCGTTAAGAGTGCACGGACGTGCATATAAGCAGAGGACGTCAGTGTTAACAAGAGTGAGCTCCTGTGAGTGGCGTTGGAAGCGAGTGCTAGCATGGGTAAATGCTTCGATTAAATAAAAAGAAAGAAGACGGGTATGCGAATGAGCTTCAGCGAGTGTAGCGCAGTGTGCACGAGGTATGCAAATAATGCAATGTATAAACAGTGGAAGCGAGAACATATGCAAGCAAAATATCATCGCCGACTAAATCTTGTTCGGGAAAAGGGCTGCTTTTTCAGGCGCGAGCTCGCAGTTCGAAGCCAGTTTGTTTTAGTCAATTTGCGGACAGATTTGTCTGCCTGTACAGACTTCTTGCTTCTGATCGCCCTTCGCTCCTCGTCTCGCTCGATGGCGCCTTGAAAATCGTAACAGAGGCGCCCATTGTCTCGGGCGCTTCCACCGCCCCGCGTCATGTGTTAAGTTATGCTACAAAAAAAATAAAAAACTACAAACAAAACTAGGATCAAGCGCTGTGAGGCTGGCGTGGCAAGAACCAGACGAGCCCTCGCATGCCCCTCGTAAAAGAGTCAACGCCTCCCAGCGGCGCTTAGCAGCAACGGCCTGTTCGCTCGCCGGCGAGCCGATGTCGCTTTCCGCTCCGCGCCGAAAAGCTTTTCGCCGAAACTCGCGCGGACAGAACGGCGTCTCCGCGCCGGCGTCGCCGGTGCCGCAGGGCGCGAACCAAAGAACGCAAGCATCGCCAGCACAAAACGTGCCCCACGCAAACGTTTCGCGTGATTCGCGCTCGCTCGCTCGCTCCGCTGGCGCGCGCAGCCGTGTGATCGCTTAATTGCCCCCCTTTTTTTATTCCGCTGTCGCTGGGAGGCGGCATTTCTTCGCCCCGCGTTCTCCTCTCCCCCCTTCCTCCGTCTCCTTCCGATCTTCATTTCTCTGCCGCGCGCTTTTCTTTTTCCTGCCTTTTTTACTTTTCGTTCTTCTTCCCCTGTTTTAGAGAGAGGCGCGCGCGTTTCGTCTGCGCTCTGCTTGTGCGCGCTATAGGACCAAGTGGCGCGCTCGTTTTCTTCCCAATGACGTTCTCTCCTTCTTTTTTTTACCCCCCCCCCCCCCCGTTCATTGTGATTCCGTGTTTAACGACGTGTACGTGGGTCGCTATATCTCCTCTCCTTTCGTCGCGTTCACCAGTGCCGTTATTGCCGGCTCGTCTCGTAGCCTGTTCGCTCCAAAGCAGGCAAGGCAGGGCAGGCGGCGTTCGATGGCGCGTCTTTTAGTTCCCTTGTCTTTCCTTTTCACGTGTGTGCCCCATTGTTCGAGCGAAGGTGCGGGGGGCGCCGCTGGCTTTCTTTGTTGAGGCGGGAGACGGCAGACATCAGGCAGCTGCTGCGCGAACATCGTGGTCGCACAGTTTCCGGCGCTCTGCTGCACTTGTGCTGCGGCTCGTGAGCTTCTGCACAAAGGATGCTGCCCGCTGCTGCTGGCTGGGGAGCGCCGCCGCGTCCCGCTGCGCGAAGGCGACCGCCCCGGCCTCGGCCCAATTTGCCGCTATATCTCCCTCCTCGCCCGGACAGGGAAAACGAGGCGCGAAACGTCTTTGAGCGCGACTTGCGTGTCCGCCGGAGACGGTGGACGTCGCGTCGTCGTTCTTTTGAGCTCGATCAAAGAGTACTCACTAAGATGGGCTATAGATTTCGAATCAATGAATCTTACAATAAAACAAGCTCAACTGAGAGAAACTCTTGATCCAGAGGCTAGATAAGCGGAACAAATAAACACAGGACACAAGAATAAGAATGGACACTACAAGTGGACTTTTCTTCGTGAAAATTGAAAAAAAAAATTTTTTTAGAGGAAATGGCACCTGAACCGCGCCAAACTTTATGCATTTTCAACGTATACCCTGCACTCCTCGCCCAACTCACCGGTTTGTGGATTTAGCGAAGGTATGTTTCTTTTCCGTGTTTGTTTGTAGTGGCGGGAGGCCTTTAAGGTTACCTCTAGTTGACTGAAACAAATGCCACATTCTATACGGTGTAATGTGAATGCCGCACCAAAGGCCACAAAGGCGGCTTATGCGCAGGAGTTTCTGACGGAGCAAAATCCGCCATACACCCCCGCCCTCCGCCCCCCCCCCCCCCCACCCCCTTAGGCAACAAAGATATAGAATATATCTCGGCGGTGCAGCCTCGTGAGATGTAAATCTTGCTTTCAAGGATGCGGAACAGCTCGAGTAGAAACATACCTCTGTAATGAATGTATCCCTCGAGTTCCCTTCTTGGTGCGTACGCATGCTGGTAGTCTTACATGAAACATACTGCATCTACGTAAAGCAAGGTTAGAACCTCCACCGAATGAAACGGGGAAGTTGTTTATATCTGTACACTGGAAGCATCGAATGGAAAAGCGCAAGCAGATCAAGCTGCGGAAGGTTCGACTCTCAACAACTCGGGCTCGAATCTCGAACACCAGCTTACAGAGACGGCAGATTTCAGCTTCGTCGCCTTTGGCTTCAGCGAGTTAGCAGTACAGTCATTACACGCGATGCATTTTCAATATCCACTGTTGAAGGTGCCGCATGCGGTATTCGAACTGCATTTGCTGCGTCCGAGTCGCTTCTTCTTTCACTTCGTCGGTATAGGTAACGCCAGTATGACACGCGTCGAGCGGGCATTAACTCAATCACTCCCTCACTCATTCACTCGCACGTGTTCTCCCTCACTTTCTCAGCTCCCCCACCCCCTCAGTTACTCACTCATTTGCTCACTCCTTCACTCACTCGCACGCACACACACTAACACGCTCACTCACCCACTTAGTCACTTGCTCACTGACTGACTCCCTCACTCATTCACTTACTCGCTCACTCACTCATTCACACGCCCACTCACTAATTCCCTCATTCCCTCAATCACTCACCCACTCACTCATTCACTCACACACCCACTCACTCACTCATTCCCTCACTCACTCACTTACTCGCTCACTGACTCACTCATTCACTCACGCACCCACCCACTCACTCATTCCCTCATTCACTCACACACACACTCACTAATTCCCTCATTCCCTCACTTACCCACTCACTCACACACACACACACACACACCCACCCACCCACCCACTCACTCACTCATTCCCTCACTTACTCGCTCACTCATTCACTCACTTACCCACTCGCTAATTCCCTCATTCCCTCACTTACCCACTCACTCACATACACACCCACCCACCCACTCACTCACTCACTCACTTATTCCCTCATTCACTCACTTACTCGCTCATTCACTCACTTACCCACTCGCTAATTCCCTCATTCCCTCACTCACTCACTCACTCATTCACTCACTCATTCACTCACTTACCCACTCGCTAATTCCCTCACTCACTCACCCACTAACTCACTCAGCCACCCATTCACCGAAATCACCCACACACCCAAACCCACCCACCCACCCACTCTCGCAATCGCATGCGCAGTTCATACGGATCTGCGGCGCTCGAACTGCCTCCGTCCGAGGCTTAGCGTCGCCAACGGCGCGAGTACACACCCGCACTTGCACGTGGTGCGCGCTTTCCCGGTGCACCTCGGCCGCCGCAGCGGCGGTGTTTCCCCACGGGGCCGATTCGTCAGGCCGGTGCGCCTGCGGTGACGCAATTTTAAATTGAATCCGCCCGCAGTGCGCGGTCCTCTTGAAGGCGCCGCCGCCTGCGAAGCAGCGGCCCCCGGGTGAGAGTAGCCATGCAGGTAGTGACTGCCGGTTTTCAAGAAGAGTGACTTTACAATAACAATTTCGCCCCTGCGTCTGTCAGCCGCGCTGACGTATTCCCCTTCGAGGACTCTGCACCGGGGCCCGGCTATCGCTTCATCAAGCGTCCATTTTTCTCCCGGCTCTGACAGTCCCGGCGGCTGTGAAGCTGTCAGCACGCCGTCGACGGGTCTTTTCGCGCTGATGGCTTCCCTCCTCGCCCTCTATTTTTTAAAGTTTGACGTGCTCAGCTCGGTGGAAAACCGCCATCCCTGGTTTCGAGGGGCGTTTCAAGTTTCGAAGTGTCTACATGTAGCCTTCTCGGTTCCTGTTTCCGCACATCCCCCCCAACAAGCGAGGAACGGTGAAGTTCCCCCGCTGGGAATATCACAACACTGCGGTCAATAAACTTGAGTGCAAAAAAAAAAATTGTAATATCAGCTCGCGAACAACCGAATGGCGTGTTCCCGAACAAAACAATAGCATCGAGCCTTTCACAAGTATTTGTCCTGTGTTCCTTGGTTTCTTACAAACATACATTTATGAAAATACTTCGGGCTTCTAAACATGCGAAATGAAAAGAATATTGTTAGAAGGTATCGCCTGAGTGCGAGTATACGTTCAGGAAGCATCATAGAGCAAACAAACACAGAAGAGAGGATGTGTTTGCCTGTTGTATGCGCTATAATGCTTTCTGAAAACGTAAACCATCTATAGTCCGCCTACAAGTTCTTTTAAGTGTGAGTATATCTCGCCAGGCTTGATTGGAGAGAAATGGGAGAGGCCTTTGTCGTGCAGTGGGCTTATGCCGGCTGATGATAATGATGATGATGATATTTCGCCAGAAGTATAATTCATGATAATGTCTCGCTAAAGGTGGTCATTGTCGACATACTGAATTGCTGAAACGACAACAACAACCACAATAGCAAGGTGATCCGTAAAGAGACACTTGAATAATAAGACGCGCAGTCACGCGATCTTCACCTTTATATATACGCTGCGGTCCTTATTTCATTGTGGCCGCCGCGGTGGCTGAGTGGTTATGGTGCTCGGTCGCTGGCCCGAAAGACGCGGGTTCGATCCCGGCCGCGGCGCTCGAATTTTGATGGAGGCGAAATTCTAGAGGCCCGTGTGCTGTGCGATGTCGGTGCACGTTAAAGATTTCCAGGTGGTCGAAATCTCCGGAGCCCTTCACTACGGCGTCTCTCATAGTCTGAGTCGCTTTGGGACGTTAAACCCCTATAAAGCATAAACCTTATTTCATTACACGCGCAACCGTTTATCGCCCAATAAAGTGAACACGGCTGCGTTTTTATGGAGGAAAAACGCTAAGGCGCCCGTGTGCTGTGCGATGTCAGTGCACGTAAAAGATCCCCAGGTGGTCGAAATTATTCCGGAGCCCTCCACTACGGCACCTCTTCTTCCTTTCTTCTTTCACGCCCTCCTTTATCCCTTCCCTTACGGCGCGGTTCAGGTGTCCAACGATATATGAGACAGATACTGCGCCATTTCCTTTCCCCCAAACCCAATTATTATTATTATTCTCTATACAAACAACGTCACATGTCTGGTCAACGACCTCGCGGACGCTGCCGATATAACAAGCGTACAAAGACGTACAAATCACCAGAAGCCGACGCTAATGCAGGAGCTCGGCATACTCCCGGCTCCTCAGCCAAAGAAAGCACCGCTCGCACAAAAAGCGCACACCTCCTACTCCTACGGGCTGTCCGAGGTGTGTCCGCGCTTTTTAGGCCACACAGACCGAGTTAACAACGCGAGAACGGCCGCGGATTAGCGGGCGCGCTAAGGTGGCCACAAGAGAGGCGGGGCTCGCGCGAGACCGCAAAGTAGTGCTCCGCGCCGCGCGACGTTCAAAGGCAGGAGCCGCCGATACATACACACACACACACACACGTGTATGCGCAGAGTGACGCCCAAAGGCATCATGCACTGACCGCTGGCGGACCAATAATTAACGGCGCGCAACGCATCATTACGCGGGTTTAATCCGGTCGGCCTTCGGCGCGGTAGTAATTACCAGGCAGCGCGCCTGTCCGGCCGAAGAGCGGGAAGCAGCGGAAGGCCACGGTCCATCCTTCGGGCTCGTTGCATGCGCCGCCGATGCTGCAAGGACCGCTCCGTCCCAGCCGCCGCCCTGCAGCGTGTAGAGCACGCTTTGGCGTATAGAGACGTATACCCGATCTAGAGCGCTTGCTATTTTGAGTGCAAGGTGCATTTAGTCGTTGCACAGAGCAGCCCGTTGGGGAATGTAACCAAAAAGGGTCAGTGATACGACAGCGAGAAATAATAAACTGGTTGCCTCTTTCGCATCTCTCAAAGGCGTTTACAGTACGCAGTACAAAGTATATATGGGTTTTGACGTCCCAAAGAGACACAACGGTTTATGCGCTCGCCGTATTGGAGGGCTCCTGATTAATTTAGACCACTTGGGGTTGTTTTAACTGGCGCGGACTTTGCGCAGTGCACGAAAGGCGCTTAAACGAGTAGCATTTATAGGGCCTTCGGAATCTGCACGCGTATAGATGAAGCTGTATCATGTATCAGGACGTGTTATCAGGAACGGGACCTCCATAGAAGTCCTTGCATTTTATCCAGGCTGTTTTCTCTGTCTATTTCTTTCTCTTCTTCGTCTCTTTCGTTCCTTTAACCCCCCCCCCCCCCCCCCGCCCTTTGAGTAACAGTGCACCAGGTACTGTTCTACTTATTCTTTCTAACTTCCACTTATTCCTATTTTGTTTTGTTTTCCTATTCCATGCCCGCCAGGCATCAGGAAAGTTCTAAGCTTTAACCCTGCATAAATGCTTCTCATTTGAAATTCTGCACTTTTCGCAATTGCTGAACGATAAGAATCCTTCCAGAATACCAGATGGCCACATGCCACAGTGCTTGATCCTGGATCGATCAAATATATAGCTTTAATCCTAAACTGCTTCGCTCCGGCCTTCCAACTCCCACTGAGGCTGTAATATGGCGAACACCGTGTTTAACGTCTCGAAGCCACACGTGGGCTATGGGGGACGCCGTAGTGGAGGGTTCCGGACTGTAACGAGACGTATGCAGTAGTGTGAAAGGCATACAGCTGTCTCATCCAGTCAGGGCCAACGACGACTACAAACAGTCCCTCAAATATCTGAGCGGAGTGGTGGCCATTTTTCAAGCAATTATTGTAGTGAGTGAAAAAAAAATAGGTGAGGATGGTCTCTTGAAAGTACAGCGAGCGTTTCATTCACTAGTTGAAATAGCATAAAAATTCTGCATGAACACAGTACTGCGGAGACTTGGTGCGCCATTCGTAAACAAGGTGTCCCCTGAGTCGGCCGACTCTCCTGCGCTCAGCAGCTGGACGTTGGTGCTCCTTTCTTCCCAGAGATGGAGCCACCACTCGTGGCGTGAAGGGAACGGTGGAGCACGTTTTGCAGCTCACATCTTCTGATTGGTTCAGATCGAAGCAGCCTTCACACAGCGCCGCAAAACGGACTTGCGAGATGAGTACAATTTCGACGACCTGCGGTTCTATAACGTGCACTAAGGCACAAATACACAGGCGTTTTGCTACTTCGCCTCTACCGAAACGCGGCCGCCGCAGCCGGGATTGAAACCCACGTCCTCCGGTCGGTCACTGAGGCTGTGAAAAGCTCCATCTCAAGGTCTATAGGCACTGCGTAAGTCGCTACTGTGAGCACACTATCATCACCATAATCATCATCATCATCCTGACTACACCCACTGCAGGGCAAAGGCTTCTCCCATGTCTCCCCAGTTAACCCTGTCCTTTGCCAGCTGCGCCCACCCCTATGCCTGCAAACTTCCTAATCTCATCCGCCCACCAATAGTCAGCGGCAATCTGTATATTAATCCGCACGCATTCTGTAATAACAGCGTCTATGCACAGCGGCAAAAGCCAATGACGTACCGGATCGAACTTTACATTTACGCGGGACTTCGCGAAGAGATGCTGATCACCGAAGCACGTTTCGTTCGGCCATCCCCTATTCCCAGGGATGTGTACACGCTTTCATCTTATTTGTAACGGAGTGCTGCTGGACAAAGACCAGGGGTCGAGGGATTTTCCGCGGCGGGTCCCGCTCCCTCCCATCAGAGATCGCGCGCAGCGGAAGCCGCGGAGGAGGAGAAAGCGAGCTTGACGCGTTCAGCTGCCCTCCGGGGAGCCCTTATAAGCGATGGCGACCGCGCAGAGCGGAGCCGCTGTGTGCCGTGCACACTCCTCGACGACACTCGTTGCGCAACCAACAGGTTCATCGGAGGGAATACAAGGAGCGCTCTTCAAGTAATGGGAGCCTCGCGGCCCCAAGGGAAACAACGGCCCTGCGACCGGGCCGTGCGCCGCACAGCAAAAGGAGGAGGCATGGAAACGAGTGACCGCAGGGGCGGCGCGGGAGTGCCGCGTCCATCCATAATACATAATGCGCGCACACGCGGCTGCCGGAGTACGGCGCGCTTCCCGCGACGCAATTTGCTTCATCTCGCGAGCGTCGGCATCTGCGGCTTCCTGAGCGCTCGCAAGAGCGAACTCCCGAAGAAGAAGAAGAAGAAGAAGAGATAGAAAGACACGCAGCAGCGATACGGAATTCAGTTCAGAGCATCCTATAGCGCTCCCAGGCCGATCCGGTATTCTTACAGCGGTTCTAAGTTATTCCTAATCAGATGAGAATCTGTTTCGGAGGGGAAAAAGCAATCTGCGCGTAATTACTTCGAACTTTGTCGGTCCATGCCAACAGACCACTTTAATTTTGGTCGCTAAGATTTGTCACTTGCACTGCAGGCGTTCTATATGGACTTGATTCGCGCTTTGCAATAGGTTCGAGTTTCGCTCACGAATTTACTGTCTAAACGAAACATTTCCGCGTTAACAGATCGTCGTTCTTAATGCCTTTGTGCGGCCGTCAACGAAAAATTAAAATGTCTACATCCGGTCCGATAAGGTTGGTTCCGGCCGCTAGCGAAGCGCATAAATTGGGGTTCCGCTTCTTGCTAACAACAACAACCACAAATTAAATGCACAGTCAAGTAAAAATAAAGTAACACCGAACTATAAACACAAGGGCCTCTAGCGATTATTTCCTTTATGTGCGCTGTCCCTTAAACAAAAAGGGGGGGGGGGGGGGGGGGGGGGGGTGAGCGACACATGGCAAAACAAAAAGCTCTGAATTTTCGACTCCAGGTGAAACTCCGTAAGCTGCCAACTTTCTTGGAAGCATGTCCAGCGCGTTGTCTGGGTTGAAGACCAGGAGAAGAGATTTTCATCGTTGGATGTACCTTCCTTACTGGACACAATCCATGCAATTCTATGAGTGGGGCATGGGTTGGAACAATCCGAAGCTCGGACGCCATTATCGAGACGCCGTTATGAACACACCGTAGTTCCTCAAACGTTACCGTATCAACGGATACCGTTTCTTTAGTTGCACGCATCCACACAATTCCCGAGTTGCTCTTCTCCCGGATGGAGAACGCACTCTACTGCTTCGCTCTGCGCAGTAAATGACCTCCTTAACGCAACAGCCCGCACTGCTCAGCCCTGCACAAACTCAGCCACAGACATAATGGTAGGCGACAACTCCTCCTTCCAAGCGCAGTAGACGGTCGGTAATGGCTGCTTGTGCAAGACCTAAGAACAGCACCAGGTATACGTACAACACGCGCACCCGGGACCCTGCTGTCAGTGGATGAAGTGGAGGCAGAGGAGGGGGGGGGGGGGGGGGGGGGCGCTTAGATAGTGGGGAGTCGTCACTCCTCGGCAAGAGGGCGCCGCTGCTGCTGCTGCTACAGCCCAGGGACGACAGCGGTGGCGAACTATCAAAAAACAATTCTCGCCCGCCGAGAGTAAGTCTGCAGCATCGTTAGCAGCGTGTCGCTTAATGCGTTCTCCCGCAGCTACTAATTCTCCGCGCTGGAAACAGCTGTGGCCCCGAGCTCTCCCGCCGGCCCACACACATGCGAGCGGACACTCGCGGGATGAAGAGAGACAGAGGCTCCCCCTGGCGGGCAAAAGAAGCAGAAACGGAGGGGGCGGCGGGCGGCTCACAAATGACGCGCGGACGCAGAGCTGCAGCAGCAGCAGCAGCAGCGTCGGCTGTCGTGCGCCGCAGTTATGAATCCCCATGAATCATGGTCACGGCCCCCGCGTAATCGTTCATGTCTCGCGCCCCGTGCGGCGCAAATCAGCACTGTGACGTCACCACCCGAGGCGGCCGTGCGTTTGATTTGCTCGCGCGCCGCTCCCGCCGCCGATTCATTTCCCGAGCGTCGCCGGTTTCGGGAAACGTTTCGTTCTTCCCCGCAACTGCGGCACCCTGAGAGTTTTCGGGCCGGAGCTCACCTGGTGCCTGCCCCGGTGGCTGCTGGTAGCACGCCAGCGCCGACACCCGGCGAGCTGCTGTTGCCGCTCTTCCTCGCTCCGTGTCCGCCTCGCCCGAGCGCGCGTTTCGCAGACGGAAACGAAGCGCGACGCGTGATGAGCGCTTTTGAAGAGCTGGATGCCATCGTTGTGAAAAGGCTACGCGCGGCGAAGCGTGCCCACTATCCCCTTCTCTGGTAAACACGCTGCGAAATATGTCGAGAAAGCTTTTAACTAAGCGCCCGTCTGTCTGCGTGAGTGGCACCGGGGGGGGGGGGTGGGGGGGGGGGGGGGGGGGGGGGGGACCACGTGTCACAGTTGGGAACACTGAAGCCACGTGCGCTCAATTAACGCGCGCGAGACGCTTCGCATGCACCCAGGGACAAGCTGTGATTCAGCCTTGCGTGAATGGGAGAAAGGAGATTTTGTAGATTTTAGTGAACATTGGAAACACAGGAAAATATAGTTTCTGAGACGAGGAGTTTGCTTGGTTCTAACTGACTAGCTCAAAATTAAGAGAGAAAGCCGATTAGAGTCGCTCTACACTTGCTATATCTTTTATGGATGCTTGCAATTCTTTGTTCTTCTTTCTTTTTGTTAGCTGTTCGTGCAGTGACGCTAATGTGGGCTCTTTGTGATGCACTTACTCATGGTGTCTTTGCGGCCACTCAGATTCAGCAGCGAACAAGCTCGATTTACGATCCTGCCACAGCGGATATTTTTCGACGCTTGCCGTTTCAAAGTAGAAATTTCGACCTCACGAAAAACAAGTTCTTTAGCGTTTATCGGCGCCTACGAACTAGTGCAGCATAACCGTTTCCGGTGGCAGATGAGTACAACACGAATAAGGGGTAGTCACGTGACACCACGGCAGCCATTTTGGCGTACAGTGCGCAGCTTTAGCGGTGCAGGCCGGAGCTGGCGGCGATAAACCTATTAGACATGAGATCGGCCTTTGGCCGTGCTCCATGGACGCAAAAATGGCAGCCACGGTAGATTGAGCGCATAACTCATACCGCATACGGAAACCGCGAACCCAGAGGGGAGGTGACAAGGAAGAGAACAAGCAAGCCAGGTCAAGAAATTAAGGCAAGAGTGGCATACTGTCAAGAGGGATTTCTTCAACGCGCTTTCAGCACGTGGAGATCATGCAGGTCGTCACCTCAGTGCGTATAATCATTATGCAGCCGCGCACTTTTATATAAGCCAAGTGTCGAGATTAATTTATTTATGTTCCTCCTTTATCAGGTGTTCATCTAGTCAGCGTTAGTTTTTGTTGTACTTTGTTTCTGTTCATAATTACGTTTCGATGGCATTGAAATGGTATTTGAGATATACTGTTCTCACAGAAAAACCTGGGTCAACCGCCTCGCTGAACTGTCGTCGCTGAAGGCTTTGTGGTAATGTTTCAACGCTTTCGAATAGCTACTACGCGCTTCTGCGTAGTGAAGAAAAATTTTTAGTGATTAATTAATGCCGTGTGAACAAGATTCGACTATCTGTTCGCCTGGTACGCAAGTTATGAAACTGCTAACTGCAATAGCGTCTGCAATAAAATTAAACAAAAACAGTACTGCTCAGCGAAAAGGACGACGGGAATACGAGACGACACGTCTCTTTATTGGCCTATATCGTGGCCAAATAATAAAAAAGGTCCCATTGAAGCCCACGTATTATTCGAGGCTGTCACCTTCGTCTGCTGCTACTTCTTCTAATCTTATCTGGATAACAAAGGTAACCTATATCCTCCCTGAGCTCTTTGATATGAACAGTCCCGAAAATTTCAATAGATGCTTATGATGAAAAACATTTATTAGCTCAAAAAGAGGCCAGTATGGATTTTAATGCTGCTGGGCTTCCAGGCTAGAGCTGGTCAGCGCGGCCTCCCACTGCTCAGGGTTGGGGTTGGGGATTATTGGGACTGCTTGTACTTTTGGGCAAGCCCGTGTGGTGCGATATAGTGTGGGGGAAGAGTCGCAAAGTGGGCATTTGTCGGGGTAGAGTGTGGGATGCATGACGTGAAGGAGACTAAGATGTGGGTGGGTATTCCTTTAGGGTGTTCCATCAAACGACGGTCCGAATGGGCCAAAATTCCGGTGTTTACGGATTGCCGCGACGCCCGTGGTGAGTAATGTAAAGTGTGTTCAAGTTGCAAACTCCAAGATTTTTTTATAAATGCACTACCGCCTGGCAACAAAATCAGCGAAACAGATGCATTAACAAGGTAGAGACAACAGCCCAAGAGATAAATAAAGAGGTAAAAGAAACGAAAAAGAAAAGCACGCTTTTCGCAATATAACGGCGACATATGGAGAGAGCTTTTATCGGCCGCTTCCAGATGGCGCCGTCATTCATGAGCACTCGGAAAGTGGCCCCTGGGGCTATGGTCCCTTTTCGAAGAGCAGAGGGTGAGGAAGTCGCCGTTGCACTAGCGGCGGCCGAAGGCTATCGGAGAAACAAATCACTCATCATATTAACAGACTGGAAATCCACATGCAGGAACTACGCGCAAGGTAGAGTCTGCAAGGCGGCCCTAAGAATCCTCCTCGTAACAGGGCCCCCTAGCCAAAACGTAACCCACAAGATACTCTGGATACCGGCACACACGGGGATAGAGGGAAACTCGAGGGTGGACAGGTTAGTTTGCGAGATCACGTTCCGAGCTGAGCTGTTGGAGACCCTAGAGAACCCTACCATAGTGGAGCCAGTATATGCGGAGCTGCTAAATTGCTACAGAGGACAGAGGCTCAAGTACCTTCCTCCACAAAACTCATTAACACAACAAGAAACAGTGAACTGGCGGAGACTGCAAACAGGAACATTCTTCAACTTATACATTCTACACAAGATGTACCCTAGACAATTCAGGGACACATGCCCGTGGTGCGGAGCAACCCCCAAGCTATACCACATTACATGGGAGTGCAAACGCAATTATGCATTGCACAAACTCAAAACCCCGAGTGCGGAGCAATGGGAGGGTCTTGTGCAGCACGCATGCGAAGCAGCAAGACTCAGCGGAGCCCCGGAATAGGGGCCCGACCTTGCGAAGAGGCCAGGCGTCAACGATGAAGACGACGGCCCACCGCTAATCTCATTGAGATTTCAATAAATGTTTTTCTCTCTCTTTTTCGACTGGCACGATCTAAGGGGTCTGTATCCTGTATCCTCTACCTATGCAATACTGCATGCTTGCTAGAGAATTACCTATATTATATTACATATTATAGCTCTGTTAGCTGTACGTTTGGACTCAAAAGAGATGGGAGAGCCGCAAAGCGCGATTGCGTCAGTTTTCTGGCGCCATTAATACAAAAAGTAGGTTCGGGCAGCCTAAAAGAATGAAGAATAATAATCCCCTGATACAGGAAGAGCATATATCAATGTTCAGAATGTTTCCATGCTGCAGTGGGACGCTTGCTGAACCATGATAGCACTGTTCTTCTCAGGCAGCAAGCCTGCGTTTCTAGAAAGATCATTTGCGTGAACCAGAAGTGCCTATGGAAATACCATACGCTGTTGAACATCGCTTAGTGGACGTAATTAAAGGGCACATTTC